>NW_021915287.1:0-1188 GCF_006229205.1 Suricata suricatta | reverse complement strand
GTCAAGCAAATCTGACAAGGTCACGAAGACGATTTGATGGTAAAAGGACAGTCTTTTCAACAAATGGTGCAGGGAAACCTTGCATTCACATGTAAAAGAATGAATCTGGACTACTACCTAATGTTACCTAAGAAATTAACTCAAAATGGATCAAACCCCTAAATCTTAAATTTAAACTATAAAACTGTTAGAAGAAAATATAAAGGAAAAACTCCATGATATTGGGTTTGGCAATAATTTATTGATAATGATACCAAAGGCACAGACAACAAAAGATAAATGGATAAATTGGACTTGTGTAAATTTTTAAATATTTATATCAAAACCACTATCAACAGAATAAAAGAGTGATGTACAGAATGGGATAAAATATTCATAAACCATATATCTGATGGGAGATTAAAATTATAGAGAGAACACTTAAGACTCAATAAAAAATATTTCAACATCTCAATTCAAAAATGAGCATGGACTTGCATAGATATTTTTCCAAAGAAGATATACAAATAGCCAATAACCACATGAAAACATGCTCAATATCATAATTATTAGGGAAATACAAATCAAAACTATAATGAGATGTCATTGCAAATCTCTTAGGATGGCTAATATAAAAGCAAAACAATAAAAATAACAACAACCACAGCAAAATATGTGATGGTGAGGATGTGGAGATATGGACAAATTGGAACACATGTGCACTGTTGGTGGAAATGTAAAATGGTACAACTGCTATGGAAAACAGTATAGCTGTTCTCAAAAAATTAAAAATAAAATCACTATGTGACCCAAGAATCCCACCATGGCTATATATACTCAAAAGAACTGAAGACCAGGTCTCAAAGAGATATTGGTACCTCCATGTTCATAGTGGCAGTGTTCATTGTACCTAAAATGTAGAAGTAGCCCAAGTTTCTATTTAAGGATGAATGGGATGTGCCCTCACCAAAATGGCAGAATAGGTCACAGCCTCCATTCATGACAAAGTAACAACAAACAGCCATCCATGAACAGTTAGCTTGTGGATGTTCTGGAGTCCACAAATTTTAGCAACACAGTGAAACATACAAAATATCTGGGAATAATTGTACACACAAAAAAAGAAGGAATAACAACTTTATTGTGCCTGCATTACACCCCTCCCCCCAACATGCTGACATTGTTCAGCATAAAGAGGGAATCTCCAAT
>NW_021915286.1:0-1188 GCF_006229205.1 Suricata suricatta | reverse complement strand
GAGCCCTTTATGTTATGGTTACAATGAACAGATTTGAGCTTTTTCTACTGAAGGGGAAATACCTCACAATTAGGCTGCCCAAATTGGTCAGGATGTAGACTGGTAAATTTGCCAAAAGAAAACTACTCTTCCCCGCATTATACATATTCAATGCTTATGGAAGAAATACCTTCCAAATGCAAGTATAGCTTTTGCACGGAAAACAACTTTATAACCTTTCTTTCATGAGCTTTAATAAATTAAATAATATCAACCAAAATGATTCTTCACAACAGACATCCTTTATTGTTACAACTGCAAATGCCCTATTTTAAACCACTGCTGCCAGACAGAGGTGAGGGTGGACACAGGTGATAATTGTTACCCATTTCATGTGCATAATGAGAATATCCAGGGTGACTGCATGGGTGCTTTTGTCTGGCTGCTACACACTGGAAAGCATATCACTGGTGTCCAGGGCTCTGAAACATAATAACAGCAGGGCTTTCGTTTTAATGTCTACACAGCAGTGAATGGGCTTAGTGACGCCTAACGCAGATGGAGAGGGCAATTAGGAATATGTATATAGAAATCAGGTAATAACAACAGTAGCAACTGCACTGATGATAATGTCTGCTGAATGACAGATTTCTATATGCCAGGTACTCTGCTAAACATTTTGATTGTACAAGCCCATTTAATCTTTGTGAATCCTTGAAGAAGTAAACACGATGGTCCCTGTTTTGAATGTGACAAAAACTGGAGCTTCTGGTGACAGAATAACTGGCCCTGGGTCATACAGTTAGTCCCTGGCAGAAGACTCAAAAGTGTCTCTCTCTGACTCCAAAGCCTGTGCTCCAACCACTATGTAGCCCTGATATATAAAATACACACATAGACAAATAGAAACATATGACAGAAAACCAACATGGGAAACTATCAAAGATGAATGTTTTTCATAGGCATATAATCAATCTATAATCTATCCACCTATTTATATCAATTATTTACCACCCATCTGTCATCTACCAATCACCTCCCTCCCAGCATATATACATATCACAGTGATTGGACCAGTGATGGGCACATGACCCAAGCAGA
Source organism: Suricata suricatta (assembly GCF_006229205.1). Lineage (NCBI taxonomy): Eukaryota > Metazoa > Chordata > Mammalia > Carnivora > Herpestidae > Suricata > Suricata suricatta. The sequence goes on along the minus strand of NW_021915286.1, from coordinate 108 downwards.
GCCAATCAGAGTCCTTTGGGTAGGATTGATGTAGACACAGAGGAGAAAAAAGCATCTTGATTCTTTTCAGAGTGTAAGTGCAATGGCTGTATGATCTGAGCTGCTCTG
>NW_021915285.1:0-1188 GCF_006229205.1 Suricata suricatta | reverse complement strand
TAGGATATTCTGTTGGTATTTGATTGTCCCTAATCTGGGCCCCATTTGTAAGAAAAGGGCCCTGTCTATAGAAGATTCTGTTAAATTAACCCTTCCCTGGTATGATGATTATAAATTACAAGTAATGCAAAAAAATTAATAATTTTCTTATCTCAACACAAGCATTTTGTTACAGAATTAATTTTGGGCATCACAGCATCGATTGCCATTATAGAGTCTGTGACTGCTTCTACTGCTGCTCTAGTCCAAGAGGTTCATACAGCTCAACATGTAAATCAACTAACCAAAAATATTTCTCATGCCCTATCTATTCAGGAAATTATAGATAAAAAACTAGACACAAAGGTATATGCACTTGAAGAGGCTATTCTATATATTGGAAATGAACTAAGTTCTTTAAAAGTATGGCTGGCTCTCTGGTGCCATAAAGAATATAACTGGATATGTGTAACCCCTCCGAACATAATCTATCCTCTAGTGCCTGGGGAAATATACAAAATCATTTACTTGGTATATGGAATCATTCTGTTTTTAGTCTAAATTTGCAATCTCTTCCTCAACAAATCCTGGATCTCAATCAATCTACTATCTTTGTTTCTCTTTCCCAGGTAGCATTGTCCTTTTTAGAGGGACTTAATAAATTTGTCAGTAATCATAGTCTCCCCTCTTTTGTGAATATCAGTTTGATTCCTGGAGCCATGCTAATTGTCCTTTGCCTTTTTCTAGTCTCCTACCGAATACTAAGCAATGAGATCCGCGAAGTTCCCATTGAATTACATACTCGACATTTTAAAAAGTAAAAAATGGGGAGATGCAGGGAGCTGCACTGGCCTTGCTGGATGACCCGGTGACAGTAAGGAAATGGCAGACGTGCACGGCTCCTGCCATGAGAGGCGGAACTGGCATCTCCTGCTGCTGCTACTGCTCACGTGACATGAAGCCTGTTGCCATTGATGAGGCCTCACAATGCTCCAAATCAGGCCGATATTCCCCACACAGTTACCCCATAAGAGAAAGCATTTTCCTGCCCCTGCAGAAGGGATTTTGGATCAAATCACTGCAGATGTTTGCCAAAGGCTCTCCTAATGAGCTTGCAGACCCAAAACAGAAGGGGGGCTGAGAACACGAGAGTTACAATGAACTCTGGCCTGGAGAAGAGGAGCCTAACTTACAGGTAAGAAACAGACA
>NW_021915284.1:0-1188 GCF_006229205.1 Suricata suricatta | reverse complement strand
TAGAAACATGCATGAATTCATTCAGTTAATATTTCTTTTGTGTCTACTATGTATCAGACCCTGTATCAGATCCTGTTCTCTGTTGGTTCCAGGGGAAAAGTGCTGAATGATACAAAGTTTTGTCCTTTATGGAGGTTACATTCTACTGTTTAGTATATAACAGGATATATACCTTTGCAATCTACCTAACAAAGTACACAATTTTAGGACATTGGTTTTTAGGACATAAGTGATTTATCTATAAGATCTGCAACCTGACCTATTTGGATGTAGAATATATCTGAAGTTTAAATATCTTAATTCTAGAAGAGCATAATGATTAGCGTTTTATTTATTTATTTATTTTTTAATACTTTATTGTCTAATTGGTTTCCATGTAACACCCAGAGCTCTTCCCCTCAAGTGCCCTCCTCCATTACCACCACCTTCCCTCTCCCGCTCCCCCTCCCCCTTCAGCCCTAGGTTCTGGTTTGTTTTCAGCATTCAATAGTCTCTCATGATTTGCATCCCTCTCTCTCCCCAACTCTCTTTCCCTCTTCCCCTCCCTATGGTTCTCTGTTAGGTTTCTCCTGTTAGACCTATGAGTGCAAACATATGGCATCTGTACTTCTCCACCTGACTTATTTCACTTAGCATGACTAGCAGTTTAAAACTGACCTATCACCAACACCTTTTGGGTGTGTTTGCTTAGTTTTTCTTTCTATTATATAGACTATGGAATGGGATATGACAGACTGAAATATACAAATGGGCAACAGCCAGACCATTGTAGGAAAATAAAACTTTGACCCGCAACCTGCAGCAACCTGCCCAGGAAACCAACCTCTTATCTGCAATAAACACAGGAAGCCAGCCTGCTCTAAATCAGACTTAGGGGGAACAAGATTGCTATCTCTAGTGACAGTGCAGGAAGCTAAACAATAACTACTGTAACAGTCAGCCTAAAACGGCCAGGACTTGATTAATAACTGACAGCTTCCCTAAATTTTGCCCCTGCTTCCAACTTAGGACCAACCAGAGAAAGCCAAAGACGCACCCCTGACCAATCACCTAGGATGTCTGCTTCTGACCACCTGCAGTTTCCCCATGCCAACAGCCTCCAAGCAAGCATTCCTGAAGCCCCACTCCGTGCACTTTGTAAAGCTTTCCCACTCCTCTGCCTGCCTTTGAGTCCCCATCAAAACAAAA
>NW_021915283.1:0-1188 GCF_006229205.1 Suricata suricatta | reverse complement strand
GGAAAGTGCTAAGCAGTCTTAGCATAGGGTTCAAAGGCCGATGTCCTCTTTAGGCTAGCATATATGAGTGCCTCTGGAACCCCCACATGAGGCTCCATCTGGGTAGTGGCAATGGCATTGTGACATTCCATATTTCATGCTGAGTCACACGGAACCAGTTCTTGGCCCGAGGTCCACGTTTTTCTCCAAAGCAGGATTTGGCGCCCATGGAGAGAGAGCCTTAGGGAGATTTAGGATTTCGTCTAGGGGAGTCACCAGGGCAGAAGCCACAATGGTCCTGTGATCTTTCCAGAGGGCCGAAGTAAGAGCCCTTCCATTGGTCCAGCTGAGAGACTGGTTTGAAGAGAGCGCTCAAAGGAGTTCTAGGGTTAATGATAGGAGTAGGGTTGGATATAGTGTTAGAGTAAGTTCCCAGGATGCTCCAGGAACAGATCCACCATTAGTGCAGTGGGGACCCAGAGGGCTGAGTTGAGGGCACTTGGAAAGGTGCCCTCCAGGCTTAGCATTCGGTGTCAAGGGCCGGCCTCCTCTGAGGGCCAGTGTACAGGGATGCCTCAAGAGCCCCAATGTGCACCTCCATCATTGAGGGTCAATGGCATTGTGACGTTACATGTGCCACAGCCTATCATCATGCACCATCCTGGGCCCCAGGATGAGTTCTGTGACTCAGGACTAGGGTCCCCATGGCGACAGAGCTTTGAATAAAGCAGGTTCCGTCTAGGGGAGTGGCCAGAGCTCAGTCAACTCAGTCCCGTGATCTCCCTGGTGGGCCGAAGTGAGTGCTTATGTGAGGGGTTGACTCAGGTGTTGGGTTGCGGTGTGCCTTACGGGTAGGCCATCTGGCCCTGGGCTGTCATTCGTTGGGAGATTTTTGATAACGGATTCGATTTCTTCACTGGTGATTGGTCTATTCATGCTTTCTATCTCTTCTGGTTTGAATTTTGGTAGTGCATGTATGTGTAGGAATTTATCCATTTCTTGTAGGTTGGCCAGTTTGTTGGCATATAATTTTTCACAGTAATCTCTGATGATTGCTTGTATTTCTAAGGGACTGGTTGTAATAGATCCTTTTTCATTCATGATTTTGTCTATCTGGGTGCTCTCTCTTTTCTTTCTGAGGAGCCTGGCTAGAGGTTTATCGATTTTGTTTATTTTTTCAAAGAACCAACTCTTGGTTTCATTGATCTG
>NW_021915282.1:0-1188 GCF_006229205.1 Suricata suricatta | reverse complement strand
GGCAGCTACGCAGAGAAGGGAGCAGGCCAGGGAGCATCAAGGCCCTCAGTGATATGTGGGGCCCATAGGTCCCCCCTCAGTGACACGCAGTGCCCTTAGGTCACCCCTCAGTGATAGGCATGACCCTTAGGTCACCCCTCAGTGACAGGCAGGGCCCTTAGGTACACCTGAGTGACAGGCAGGGGCTTAGGTTATACCTCAGTGACAGGCAGGGCCCTTAGGTGACACCTGAGTGACAGGCAGTGCCTTAGGTCACCCCTCAGTGACACTCAGTGCCTTAAGTCACCCCTCAGGGATAAGAGGGACACTGTCACCCTCAGTGACACCCTCGCCACTCTGTTTGCTCCCAGCCTGGCCCCTGGGCTGGCTCCTAGTTGGGACCCAGGCCCCTCGGGGACCCCGCTCCCCCCAGACTGTCCCCAGGGCCCGGCTCTTGCTGCGGAGCCGCAGGCACACATTCCTCCCCTCCTGCCTAGGGCTCAGCTGCTCTCTTCTCCTCCTTCCCCGGCAGCTGAGTCTCAGAGAAACACTCAGGGAGCAGATGGTGTGCCCAGGCCCTGTACCCTGGTGACCGCAGGTGTGTGGTGGCCGCATGTGGGGCTGGATTCCCGGCCCTCCCGGCATGCGGCTGGGGGCCTGGCCCGATGCAGGTCATCACCTAACAGGCTCTCCTGGGTGGCCCCCAAAACATATTCACAGTCAGCCTCAATTTGAGTAAAGACTCAATTTGAGAAAAGAGGAACGCAAAGTGGCAGAACCGGGAACCCAGGGCTCCCGTGTGTCCCGGTGCCCCTATCAGATCCTGTCTGCGCCCATGTCCGTGTGTCGGTGCGCATCCGCGTGCGGGTCAGGTGAGTACACGACTGTCCCTAAGTCGTGACGGTCACTATGCAGGCGCTGTCCCACCTGCTGTCTGAGCTGCCCGCCCCCCAGGGAGCTCTCTGGCCCCCAGCTGGTGGCAGGTGGGGACAACAGGAGGGGGCAGAGGGCCGAAAGCCCACTCTATTTGGTTTTTAGATTATAGAAGGAAAATTACATTTGAACTCTTTGCAGGGAGATGACTTTTCCTCATCACCCGCCCTGCTCACAGTCTCCACAACTGGGTCACCTCCAATGGGATTAACTGGGTGGAGATTGATTTCTTTTCTCTGAGAATATGAACCACAGAGAAGCAGTCGTTTGAGGCCC
>NW_021915281.1:0-1188 GCF_006229205.1 Suricata suricatta | reverse complement strand
GAAGTTGGCTCTTATCCTCACGGAGCTTTTGACGATCAAAGGTGTGACGAAGGGTCAATGTAGCAACTTGATGGCACCTTTTAAATAAGTTATTCTTTTATTTGGCATTCTAGAGCCAACTCTTTTTATTTTTTTTTAATGTTTATTTACTTATTTTGAGAAAAGTGAGGGAGTGCATGAGCTGGGGAGGGCCAGAGAGAGAGAGAGGAGAGACAGAATCCTACACAGGCTCCCTGCCGTCAGCACAGAGCTCGATGCAGGGCTCGAACTCACGAACTGAGACCATGACCTGAGCCGAAATCAAGAGCCAGATGCTCAACCGACTGAGCCACCCAGATGCGCCAGCCATTTCTCTTTTTAAAAAAACCACACTTGCAATTGTTTACAAATAAAATATTGGCCCTTTCACTAAAGACAAAAATGGCTGAAGTCATGGCCAGCATGTTCTCCATAATTCACATGTCTTTCTTTGTTTCAGTTAGGTCTTTTTAGGAGGAAAATGTCTGCATTCCTTTACGATTCACAATGATCCACGACTTGACACTTTTCAGAATGGAGACAACTGGCAAGGGACCTTTTTCACAGATGGGACCTGAGGCAAAGCGAGTCTTCAGCTGCAGGGGTGTGAAAAGAGCTGGGCAGCAGTGTCCATCTGCCGCTCGAAGCTTCCCCCCCCCCCCGCCCCCCCGTCGCTGCTTGTTGAACGCAAGGGGCTCGCGCGGCCAGGTGTCATCCCTGCCACGCTGGTGAGGCAGAGGCGCCGTGAGAGGGCAATTCTGTGGAGAGAGCTGGCTCTCATTTAGGAGCGAGCCCTGAATGCCACAGGTTGTAGTCTACACCTTTAGGAGAATACTTTTTTTTTTTTTTTGAGAGAGAGCGTGAGCAGGGTAGGGACAGGGAATCTGAAGTGGATTCTGCACTGACAGCAGCAAGCCCGATGCAGGGCTCGAACTCATGAACTGTGAGACCATGCCCTGAGCCGCATTTGGATGCTCAATTGACTAAGCCACCCAGATGCCCCGAGAATATGGACTTAAAGAAAAAAAGAAAAGAGAGAAGTACTCTTCAGCAAATGGTGTTAAGAAATGCAGAAAATGAACTTGGACCACTTTCTTACACCATACACAAAAATAAACTCAAAATGGAAGAAAGATCTAAATATAAGACAGGAAGCAATAAAAATCCTAG
>NW_021915280.1:0-1188 GCF_006229205.1 Suricata suricatta | reverse complement strand
ACTCGTGTCATTTCACAGCTGTTACGATTACCTTGTTTTCGTGTGTCACTATGTAACCTGGAAGGTGTTTGCACACGGACCAGCACATTTAATCCACCGTGAGATTAATTAAACGAGGTGGCCCTGTGGCTGAGGTCGCGGTACGCCCTGGTGGCCTATGTGAGCAAGCCACATTCTAAGCCAGGGAATACCTCAAGGTTGCGAAATCAAAACGCTACAGACGACCAACCAGAGACAGCCAACGAGGCTTTAGGCTATAGCCAATCAAACAATGTCCTCTCTTTGCTTCCGAACTTTCTCTACCTATGTCTCTCCAAGCTCCTAACAATTCCTGACAACTTCCTGTCTGGTGTCACCCAATTCAAAATGATTTTTGCCCAAACTTTATAAATGTTTAATACACCTCAGTTTATCTTTTTTTTTTTTTTTAATGTTTATACAGTTTTAAGAGAGGAACAGAGTATGAGTAGGGAAGGGGCAAAGAGAGAGGGAAACACAGAATCTGAAGCAGGCACCAGGCTCCGAGCTGTCAGCACAGAGCCTGATTCAGGGCTCAAACTCTCAAGCCACGAGATCATGACCTGAGCTGAAGTTGGATGCTTAACCAACTGAGCCACCCAGGTGCCCCAACACACCTCAGTTTAGTTTTTAACATATCTTAGGGCCACTCTAAGGTAGGTATGAACATTTATTCCATTTTACTTAGGTTGCAAAAAACAAGTTGAGCTAATTGCCAGAAATATGCCAGGTAAGTCTCAGACCAGATTAGAACCCAGCCTCTGTCACACTCAGGTTGCCCGATTAGGGGTCTGCGCCCACCAGTGCTCAACCACAGCAGAGGTGTGGAGAGTTTCTAAGCCAACGCTTTTCTCAAAGAATGATGATACATGTAACAGGAAAGCCCACGGGGTTGATTTCAATGATAAGGGAAATGTCATGGGAGAATGACATGTCTTCTTTGGTCTCCAGGACTGTGAGGATGTGAAACATGTGCAGACCCATAGATGGCTCACTGAAACGACTCCTAGACACCTGACTGGGCAGCAGGCTTCAGCAGCTGCAGGGAGCACTTTCCAGGACAGAACCACTGACCGCACGGAAAAGGGGTCAACTTGTTTGCTATCTCAGAACAAGGCAAAAGCTCTTGTTTCAAATACAAATAATTGGCAGCAGGCCTCCCTTCTATAC
>NW_021915279.1:0-1188 GCF_006229205.1 Suricata suricatta | reverse complement strand
TATCTTTCAAGTGAAAATATGATATTTGCAAAAATTGACCATGTGATAAGTCATGAAGCAAATTTCAAAAGACTGAGATGATTAGGAGTATGTATTTTTACCTCAGTGTAATTAGCTTACATATCAGTAACAAAAAATAAACTAGAAAACCACTAACTGCTTGAAATTTAAGCCATATACTCATAGACTTGTAAATAAAGCTCAGTAATGAAAAAGAAGAAATATTTCAAAGTAAATCATAATGAAGATGCAACATTTTATAACAAACGACGATTCCATGAAAGAATACTGATGATTCTCACAAGCATTATGCTGAGCAAAAGAAGACAGACACGCACAAAAGAACACTGTGTGATTCCATTTACATAAAGAGAAAAGTTCATAAACAGGCTAAACTCATCACTGATGTTAGAATTCAGAATGGCTCTCTCCTGGGTTGGGGGAGTGGGTGTATGCAAGGCAGTACTAGGGAGCTGTTGGGAGGCTGGTAATGTTTTATTTCTTGATTTAGATGCTGGATGTTTTTGCTTTGTGAAAATTCAAGTTATACGTTTAGAATGTGCACACTTTTAAAATGCATATTTTACTTCATTTAAAAGCTTGGGTTTTTTTTTCTTTTTAAAAAAGCACACTCAACAAGGTGAATATAGTCTCACTCAGTACATTCTTATAGTTAAGAGTCATCAATGCTTTCATTTAAGTTTGAAGGGAAGGAGCTAAAAAATGTCACAGCCAGTAGAAGCTGTGGCCCTGAAGTAAATTGGTAATTGTTTCAATTCTTTGCCTAACTGGAGACATACAACTGTAAGTCATCCCCCAGAAAACAGTTAATTCTGTCTTAGTAACTATCTGTTTTATACAGACATCTCTAAAATAGACCTTCCTTGTCAAATGGGAGAACAGATGCATGAATGCATATTGGATTAACATGGTTTTAATTGAGACACAAAGGTTGAGGAACACTTTTTTCTTCTCATGCAAATATTTAAAATGATTCCCTTTGAACTTAACTGAAGGAGGTTTACCAAATGATAGGAAAAGCAGTGTTATTATACCTGATTTAAGAATTACTGATAACATAAAATTGACCATAAAGTAGAATATGTTGTTATACTTCCACCAAAAATTTAAAATTACTCTTACTTAAGAATAACAGCGTGTTTTTTACACAGGGATGCTGAAGCTGAA
>NW_021915278.1:0-2349 GCF_006229205.1 Suricata suricatta | reverse complement strand
GGAAAATGCCTGAAACTAACATAACACCATATATTAACAACACGGGAATTAAAACAAAAAGTAAAACAATAAAATCAGCAAACATTCTCCAGGTTGATTTCATAACTACAGAGCCTACACCATGTTCCAAAAACACTGGATAGCACACTCTAATAAAGCAAATGACTGTAAAATAAAAGGAAAGCAGATGGTAAAGTCCTTTTTGTCTTGTTTTTTGTTTGTTTTCTGACATCTGCAAAGAATGTCATCTCCTACTCAGAATTATAAGAATGAAATTTTAAAAATGCATAAAGGGCTAAGCACTGTGCCTAGACACCAGACATATTCAGTGCATGGTGGCTGTTGTTTTACCACTATAACTAGAATGATTATGATTATGATTATAATTATTAGTCCCAAGGAAAAAAAAGCTCAAATATTCATTGGCAAATCCTCTATGGTGATCACTTCATTGACTACTGTGCAAAGCCATGAAGTTTCCCTTCCTGGTTAAGTTTGAAATTAATGTATATATGTGGGATTGGATATACATCAATATATAAAACTCAAAGTAATTTTTAAAAATATCTTTTAGATACAAAGGAAATCATCAATTAACACAGCACAGAGAAGAATCGTTGCTCTGGGAAGCTGGCAGTTTTTTGGTGGTATTGCTGGATAGAGCTCCTGCTAAGTTTCATACTGCCTTTTTGCTCAGGCAGCTTCCTACCTTCTGTTAGAAATAAGTGCCTTAAAACCCCAAGGCAAAATATACAACTTTCCACCACGCCTTGAACAACTTATCTCAGTTGTCTGTGACCTAGATTCACCATAATGTGAAAGGGAGGCATGGACTTTGGCTTTTAAGAGGTCGGATGCCTCTCTCCGCTCTGGGTTTCCACTTGGATCTGCAGGCGGATTCGGAATGAGCTCTAAGGTGATCTCTGGGAAGGAATTCTGTAAGAAGAGATGCCTAGCAAGGACCTCACTGTAAAAATAATTTCACCTACAAAGAAAATCTACTGGCTGGTGGGCAGCCATTACATTGCTTGGCCAGGGCCTGCAAAAGATACCTTCTTTAGGCAGGCACAAGGGAAACGCTGCCTCTCTGGTGTTTCTAGATTTGTTCTCTGTGTTCGGTATTGATTTTCCCTTCAGCGGAATAGCAAAGGCATGAGAGCATGAAGGAGAGAGAGGTGGGTTCCCTTCCTCACCACGGGCTCGGAGTGATGACTCAAAGCAACTCGGACCCACTCCTTATCTACCACATGCTAAGGGAAATTGAGCTGGGGAGTCTCCTGTGGTTAGAGACAGCTATGAGAACAGGAGGGTGCTCTGAGGTGCTCTGAGAAACAGGCATCCCCCCGCCTCCTATCACGCTGCCTCTAGTCACATACGGTCTGGTTAGGGTGTCGATAACCATATTATCATCACCCATATGCAAATTCAATGTGGATGAAAGCGTGCCCCATTTAGAGTTGATTTTCCTTCACATGCAAAACACTGGCGTCTTCTTTATTTCCTAAAGTTTCTCAAGAATTCTGCGAATTGTGAAGCCTATTTATTAAAAGATTTTTTTTCATCAGAGACTGATCCACACAAGGCAAAGGTCTGTGCCAGGCAGATCCATGATTCTGCCTCTTTGATGGGGAGAAATTGCTTCTGTGCAAGAACTAATACCCACCTGGTTTCAAACCTCAGCCTCTGGCAAATATGTCACAGTAAGAGACATTTCCTGTTTCTTTGACAGATTGGCCCAGGGCTGAAATTTAATTTAATATGTCAAAAGTGGTAGGCGGAAGGGGGGAGAAAGGCAGAGAAACACGAAACCTCCCCAGATTTTTACAGTAGTTTGAGACAAGTGTGGGTATTGGTTGATGCTGATAAGCAGTAACAGTAAATACTGCAAGATGAAACAATAAAGAGTCTAAATAAACCACTGCACTTGTATTTTTTAAATGATAAAAGATTTACACTAAAAATAAGAAAGATGTGGATATTTACATGCAAAAGAAAGAAAAAGAATCTAGGAACAGACTTTACATCCTTCACAAAAATTAACTCAAAATAGATCACGGGCCTAAATGTAAAATGTAAAACTATGAAAGTCCTAGAAGATAGAGGGGAAAATCTAGGTGATCTTGGGTATAACAATGACTTTTCAGATAGAACACCAGAAGCACAATCCATGAAAGAAATAATTGATGAACTGGACTTCATTAAAATTTTAAACTTCTGCCCTGGAAAAGGCACTGTTAAGAGAATGAGAAGGACAGCCACAGACTGGGGGGAAATATCTGCAAAGGACACATCTGATAAAGGACTAGTGTCTAATTTCTACTTGCAACTCAACAACAACAACAAAAAACC
>NW_021915277.1:0-1188 GCF_006229205.1 Suricata suricatta | reverse complement strand
AGATTCAAAGTCCAGGGACTTTAAATTGTTGTGTTTCCTTTTTTTTTTTAAACAGGATAGAAAAATGTTGTGAGTTTATAAGTAAATGCTAGTTTCCTGTACTTGGTACACTCTTATCAGCAATGTATCATCAGTTTAATTCCTCCACACTTGAGTTACCACTTTCTCAAGTTTAATCATTTGAGAAAACAAGAATTGTCATCACCCTGTCATTTCCCTGCTTTCTAGAAGGAGTATGTAAGGAACATGTCATCTATAGTTAATATTATGTATGATATAAAAATTAATATCATAGACGGGTGGCTCAGTTGGTTGAGTGTCTGGCTTCAGCTCAGGTCATGATCTCACAATCTGTGGGTCCGAGCCCTGCATCAGGCTCTGTGCTGACAGCTCAGAGCCTAGAGCCTGCTTCAGATTCTGTTCTCCTCTCTCTGTCCCTCCCTTGCTCACGCTCTGTCTCTGTCTCTCAAAAGTAAAATTTAAAAAGACAAAAAAAATTTTTAAGAAATATCATAGAATATAAAATGTATCATAAATAAAAATGCCATATATATCATACATCTATATATCTATTTAAATGTAGATATCTATATCTAGCTATCATCTCTCTATCTATATAGATACAAAATGCAACCTTAAATGAAAGACAACCTTCCCTTGGGGACAATGCAGGTGAGGAACTTATATTAAGTGGAATAAGACATCAGAAGTGGCAAATACTATATTATTTGTATTATATCTGGAACCTAATAGCATTCAACTCCTACAGCAGAGTAGAATTGTGATTGCCAAGAGCTGAATGAAGGGATATTAAGGGAGTGGGTCAAATGGTACAAAATTTCCGGTATGCATGAAATTCTGGAAATCTCAAGGACAGGATGGAGATACATATAATTATGTGTGTATTATACTGGACATTGGCTACGAGAATGTATCTTTGATGTTCTCAACAAAAATCAAAAATTAAAAGTCCTGGGAAGCGTGTGTGACTCAGTTGGTTCAGCACCCAATTTTAGCTCAGGAAATGATCTTAGTTTGTGGGTTTGAGCCCCGCATTGGGCTCTTTGCTGACAGCTCAGAGCCTGGAGCCTACTTTGGATTCTGTATCTCCCTGTCTCTCTGACACCCCCCTGCTCACCCTCTGTCTCTCTCTAAAATAAATAAAACATTCTAAAACACCTCCTAATT
>NW_021915276.1:0-1188 GCF_006229205.1 Suricata suricatta | reverse complement strand
CAGAGTCTGGTTCAGGGCTCCATCCCCGGCATCTTGATATTGTGACCTGAGCCAAAATCAAGAGCTGGATGCTCAATAGACTGATCCACCCAGGTGCCCCTTAAAGTCTTTTTTAATTTCTGTTGAATTTGTTGTGAAGTCCTATCTTTCTATCTTGATATTGGTTATCTATGTCTTTTCTTTTTTGTCCTTATGATTCTATTTAAAGTTTTACAAAATTTGTTGATTATTTCCAAGATATAACTTTAGGCCCCAATGTGGTTTTTTTTGTTACTGTATTTCCCATTTCATTAATTATTGTTCTGATTTCTATTTTTTCCTTTCTATTTTCTTTTTTTGCTAGATACTTAGATCGAAGGTTAACATAATTGATTTGAGAACTTCCTCTTTTCTAGTAAACCATTTAAAGCCATAAGTTTCTCTCTCAGCATTGGTTTTGCTTCTTTCCATAAATTTTGACTTGTGTTTTCATTTTGAACCAATTCAAAATATTTTTTAACTTCCCTTTTTATTTCTTAATGGAACCATGGATGATTCAGAATTTTTTAAAAATATGTGTCTATTTAATTTTTGGATACATAAATGTAGACATACATGTTATCTTGAACTGGGTTTTCTGATGCAAATATTAGATGTTCTATTTTAGACATGAAACCAAGGGCAGCAAGGGTGAGAAAACAATGGTTATTTGTGAGAAACCACAAGTTGACACAGTGAATTTGAGTGGAAGGAATATCTGTTAGAAATGGAAATTTTCTAAGTGAGCCATTAACAGTAGACCATGGGGGGAACAATTTAATTCTTCAGCTTCCTCCCATTTCCTTTTCTCATTGACAGTTTCCTGGATGGGTGTTAACTCCCCTATACCTCTAGAATGCATTACTCTAATCTTTGAATGGCAGGTTGGGATACCAGATTCCAAGCTCTGCTCTGCTACGTGGTTGCCAATGGAAGAAATCACTAGAATCTTTGAACATTCATTGATTGGCCAGGCTGTGTAGCAGCAGCCATGAGGGAAGAGTCCTACATTCATAAGGCAACACGCTGGAGGTCATCTGGCAGCACAGCCACTTGGGTCTGAGTGAGAGGATACAGGGTATGGTTGATGGATGCCAGACTAGGTAGTCAAGAATACATAATCTGGGCAGCACTGAGGAAATAAAGAGTGATATTTGTGTCAAATCTATT
>NW_021915275.1:0-1188 GCF_006229205.1 Suricata suricatta | reverse complement strand
TCTGAAGATGGGGACTTCAGATAGGACGCTGTTACCTAATGTTAAAGTTAACCCAATAGTCGCCGAACAAGACCCTAGGCTCGCTTTGTGATTGGTTGATTTTAAAGGTACTCTAGATGTTGCGATTGGGTCCCGCCAAAAGTAACGAACACCCCGGACAGTGTGTGTGGTTAGAGTTACTGCCAGTGCTGTTATACGACAATGGTCGGATGTCACAGTTTCCTGTAACTCCCCTTCCCGAACCCCATAAAGACCCTGCTCAGCCCCTGCTCGGGGCTCTCAGCCCGGATCCACTGCGCTGGCGAAGCTGTGAGCCCGACCTTAGGCCCGGCGAGCCTGAGCCGTAATAAACCTGCCCTTTGCTTTTACATGCGTGAAAAAAAATAAAAAGACCTTGGCATCTTAATTTTGGGAAGCTAGGCCTTCCGTCCTTCAGGCTCTCTATTAGCCACAGTGAAATTTATGCAAATCAACATATTAACATAACTTGGGCCTCCCTGCCCAAGGATTGATTGGCCTAGACCACTCTTTGAGTCCCTTCTTCCTATGTCCTCTTTGCTGCTCCACTTTAAGACTAAACGACCAGAAGGTGTTTATCGTACGCATGCCTCCCACGGACGGCTTACTTCCTGCGCAAGGAAGTAACGATAACCCCCCAGCTGGGCACGTCCTCCTCATTCGTACCTCAACAGCGCCGCTTGGGTTCCTGGTCTTCGCTCCGAGCCCTGCACGTGCCCTGCGGGTCCAGGCGCGCTTTCCAAGCTTGTGCACCCCAGTGAGGCCTCCCATGCCCTCCAGTGACTACCCAGCCTGTCCTCACGTCACACTCGTGCTTTTCACCATTACAGGTCTTGCCCCTTTCCCCCATTATTTTCACATGTCTTGTCTTTCATACAGTTTTCAATCTCCCACCAGACCGTGAAGACCTGGCAGGCAGGGACCACTTTGTTTGTCATTCCAAGCCTCGCACATAGGCCCGCCAGATCCCCTAGCACAAGGTGAGTGCCTGGAGCAGCTACTGAATGAATAAATGGAAGGATCGTGGAGCCCTCCTTCTAGATTTTGATTGGCTTACTCTGTGGAGATAAGTGCTAGTAATGGGAGCCGCCTGTTGTCTCTGAGGCAGGGGAAATCCAGAATGACCTCTGCATGACCTTTCCATTGTTGCATTCCTCCAGCAAACCTCAG
>NW_021915274.1:0-1189 GCF_006229205.1 Suricata suricatta | reverse complement strand
GGGTCATCACACCCATTCCATCTCATTTTCACAAAGCACGTATTATTATACCTATTTGTATAAGTTAGATGTGATGACAGCAGTTCCCACTACGAAGCATCTCCGAGGGGCCAGGTGCTGTGCAAAGGCCTCCGATCCTCCTAACAGTCTGAGAGCTGGAGACCGTCAGGGTCAGTAGGAGGACTTGCCCAGAGCCACACAGCTCGTTAGGGCCAAAGGCAGCCTTTGAACCCAGATCTGTGCAGTGACACTGTCTCTTGTTCAGATAGATACATCTGTCCCTACCACACCATCTGGATTGGCATTCCCTGCTCTGGGGCTGCAGTGAGCAGGGCTGCTCAGTTTGAAAAGGAAGGAAATTAATAGCCTTGCAAGTGTGAGAACACCCCCCCCCCCGGTCAGACCCCAGAAGAGAGCTCTTGTATGATCCAGCACTGGGAAAGCACTGTCAGTGGGAGACAATGTAGTCTCTAGAGGTTGGCAGGTGGGTGGGAGGTGTCTGATCAGTTCAGGTTCAAATCCCACTTCTGCCACTTGCTAAGTATGTGACCCTGGGCACCTCTTTGCACCTTCATCTCCCCATCTGGAAAGAAAGGGTCCTAAAAGTACCCATTTGGAATGTTTCAGTGGCATCCTGTGTGTTAATGTGTCCCCACTTCCGTCCACACTCACCCTTGTTTTCACTCCACTCTGCTCACAGTGGTGGCACACTCCCACCGCAGGGCCTTTGCACTTGCTCTTCCTTCTGCCTGGAACGTGCTTCCCCCAGATATCCACATGGCCACGTCATCCTTTCCTTCAGATTTCCCTTCAAATGTCACCTCCTTAGTGTCGCTTTCTGTGAAAAATAACAAAATTTCCCCCGATTTTGCTTTCTTTCCCTAATGCTTATCTCGCATCTGACAAATTACAGATTTACTTGCCTAATGTCTGTCTCCACACAGCAGAATGTTGTTTCCATAAGAGAAGGGACCACATCTGCTTTGTTCATGGCATCTCCCCAGTGCCCAAAACATTGCCTGGCATGCTCAATAGTAAGTGCTCAACAAATATTTATTAAATGAATGAATTAAGAAAAAAAGAGCTTAGAATAATGCTCAGCACATAGTGAGCACTCAGTAAACATTAGCTACTATTATAATTAGTATACTAAGTGTTTTCTGAGGGATCTGCCTTTGTAGGAGGCAGT
>NW_021915273.1:0-1189 GCF_006229205.1 Suricata suricatta | reverse complement strand
AAAAAAAAAAGAAAAAGAAAAGTTCCTGGAATACATGTTCGCATGTTCAGGTAGTAGGGAACATTTATTTTTTACAGTTTGCTTATTTATTTTGAGAGAGAGCAGGCCAGTGTGTGAGCAGGGGAGGGGCAGAGACAGAGGGGGAAAGGGAGACAGAAGATCTCAATTTGGCTGTGCACTGTCAGGGCAGGACCTGACGTGGGGCTTGAACTCTAACAGAAGATAATGAGCTGAAATCATAAGTGGGACGCTTATCTGACTGAGCCACCCAGGCACCCGGGGAAGATATTTTAAGGCAGGGGACCGACAATAGGGAAGCGGTCCCGCAGTGGGAGGGGCAGGGACAGAAGCGGTTGGTGTCGAGCACCTCCGCTGGTGAAGTAACACGCCCTCTTGTAAGGAGGAGGCACGACGGTCACTTATCAGAGGCCCCTCCTACAGACAGGGCGTCAGGACGCCAGGCGTCCTGCAGACAAAGCTGTGTGGCCCCAGGCGTCCTGCAGACAAAGCTGTGTGGCCCCCTGAGGGGCCCCTGGACGAAAGGGATGGCAGAGAAATCATGGACGTTACTATTCCAGCGTCCTACCTGGAAGACAGTAATGGCGGAGAGCGGAGAAATCACGGACTCCCCTATTCCAGCCTCCTACCCAGACGACAATGGCGGAGAGCAGAGAAGTCATGGACTTTCCAATTCCAGAAATGCTACTACCTTCATCCCTCACATCCGTCCACTCTGACTGAAAATAATTCTTAAAAACCTGGATAAAATAACCTTGTAAAGACTTTTAAGCATACACAAATTAGTCTTTATTATTTCATATATTTTTTTTCAAAGGACTATTTCAGGAACAATTTTGTTTCTCTGCCCAAGTGAGTTATGATGTAGTCTTTGGAAAATTTTACTAAACATTACTGGCTTTAATTGTGAATTAATTAGGGTCAACCTTTTAAAGACTTACTCAAAACACTGAACAGCTGCGTAGACTACACACCATGGGCAGACCACTGGTTCCTCCGAGGAGCCTAGTGCCAGGGAGATCCGGGAATGTTGGGCCTTCAAGCTGCTCTGGCTCAGAGACAAGGGGCTCAGAGCACACACCTGGACTTGGGCAGAGCCCTTGCCCCGCACAGGGGACGGAGGTCTACGGGAGGGCCACCCAGGCTCTGGAGCGCCACAGGACATGTTCCC
>NW_021915272.1:0-1189 GCF_006229205.1 Suricata suricatta | reverse complement strand
TGGGAGGTGAGGTAGGATGACGGAGGAAAAGCAGATTCTTTGTCTCTTTACATGCATTCTTCTTGCTGTCCTTCTCAGAATGGTGGCTCTCTTCCTAGAACATGCCTCTGAGGCAGCTGGAGGGTTCTTAAAACAATCACAGATGGCTGTCCTCCACATCCAGAGTTCCTGAGTTAGGAGCTCTGGGATGGGGCTCCAGAATTCACATTTCTAAAAAGTTAGCCAAGTATACTGCTGCTGTGGCCAGTGCTCTGAGGGTCACACTTTGAGAATGACGGCATCGTAGGAAGCATTTCAGGCACTGTGACAGTCTCCAATTGCAACTGGTCTTAATTCAGTCCTCAACGTGGTTGAAGGTCTCAAGACTTACTGAGAAGAGTAGAGGCAAACTGACATATCCATCTTCCAAAGGAGGGAACATGAAACTTTGGGCCAACAGTGACCCTGGATAAGATAGTGTCTTAGGATTTGCCATGAGTCGGGTATATATAGTTACAGTTTTGATAGCGGCTCAGTATGGTCTGGTGATATTGGGGGGGAAATAGTAAAAACCTGTTAAAATGCAACCCACCAAAAGTCTACCTTAGGTTTTGGTTGGTTCACTAGGTAGAGAGAAACAAGTGCTGGTTACAAAGGCAATCAGAACAGATTTCCTGTATCCTCTTAACAGTTAGTCTTTCAAACATAGGTGGTGCTCTGCATGTGCCTTGGACCCATTGCCCCTCATCCACTTGGGTCTGCAGTCCTGCAACTCTCTTCCAGCTTTCCTTTAGCACTACATTCTATTTGCTAGATCCTTCTCCACAGGATATGAACATGCCATCATAGTCACTGTCTCCGCCAAATAAGCAAACATTAAACAACACCTTCTTTGACCCCATATCTAGCTCTAGTGCTCCCCCACTGCCCCAATTCTTATGGAAAATACCTTTAAATGCCACAGATTCAACTCTTCCCTCCACAAGCCTGCCTCCTTCATGGGGCATTCAAGGTTCATGTGACACCCTCTAAGGGAGACGTTTTTACTGTACCCATTTTAACAATGGGTAAACTGAGATCTGGAAAGATATTTTTTTCAAGATCACACAGTCAGGCAGTAGCCAAGCTCCTTCCCTGAAGCACAGTTCTTTTTTGTTTTTGTTTTTGTTTTGGGTTTTTTTTTTCACTTTATTTTTTATTTATTTATTTA
>NW_021915271.1:0-1189 GCF_006229205.1 Suricata suricatta | reverse complement strand
AAAAAAAAAATCCACAAAACTTTTTCCTTTCCTTCTGAAGGTTTTACAATGCATTGCTATCATTAAGCAATCTTTTACTATTAAACTTAAATGGCCAGTTGACACAAACAGTTCTGAGATGGTTCTTCCACCTCTGATTAAGACTGGGGTGGCAGGTATAGGAGATAATATCCATTTAGCCTTCTGAGTTTTCTGGGCAGACTTGGTGACCTTGCCAGCTCCAGCTGCCTTCTTGTCCACTGCTTTGAGAACACCCACAGCCACCGTCTGTCTCATGTCATGAATGGCAAAGTGGCCCAGAGGAGGATAGAGAAAAATCCAACACACGTGGGCTTGCCAGGAACCATATCAATGATGGCAGCATCACCAGATTTCAAGAACTAGGGACCATCTTCCAGCTTTTTCCCAGAATGACAGTCAATCTTTTGCTTCAGCTTAGCAAACTTATAGGTAATGTGACCAACACAGGTGCATAGCCAGCACTGATTTGGCCTGGCTGGTCAGGATAATCACCCGAGCTGTAAGGTCAGCTGCTTCCATTGGTGAGTCATTTTTGCTCTCACCAGCCACATTGCCACGATGAACATCTTTAACAGATACGTTCTTGACATTGAAGCCCACATTGTCCCCAGGAAGAGCCTCTTTCAAAGCTTCACGGTGCATTTCAACAGACTTTACTTCAGGTGTGACATTCACTGGAGCAAAAGTGACCACCATGCCAGGTTTGAGAACACCAATCTCCACTCCACCTCAGGGACTGTATCAATACCACCAATTTCGTAGACATCTGGAGGGGTAAGAGCTTGTCAGTTGGACAAGTTGGTGGCAGAATACAATCCAGAGCTTCAAGCAGTGTGGTTCCACTGGCATTGCCATCTTTACAGGTGACTTTCTATACCTTGAACCAAGGCCATGTTAGCACTTGGCTCCAGCATGTTGTCACCATTCCAACTAGAAATTGGCACAAATGCTACTGTGTCAGGGTTGTAACCAATTTTCTTAATGTAGGTGCTGACTTCCTTAATGTTTTCCTCATGTCTCTTCTGGCTGTAGTGTGGCTCAGTGGAATCCATTTTGTTAATACCAACAGTAAGTTACTTTACACCCATTGTGTAAGCCAGAAGGGCATGCTCATGGGTCTGCTTATTCATGGAGATACCTGCTTCAATTTGCCAACACCAGCAGCAAC
>NW_021915270.1:0-1189 GCF_006229205.1 Suricata suricatta | reverse complement strand
GTAGGGCTCGAACCCACGGACTGTGAGATCATGACCGGAGCTGAAGCCGGCAGCTTAACTGACTGAGCCAACCTGGCACCCCACCATTATTATCAAAATAAGTAACATAGCAAAACTGATTGGCTATTCTAGTCAAAAAGAAAAAAAAAGTCCTATTCAATGAATTACATCTAATCGTCCAAAAGTGAGGCTACTCAGGTAGGCAGAGAATTTTCTCTCCCTTTCTCCACAGAAGAAACAGAACTGGACACAATAAATATGCAGTTTTCCAAGTCTGCGGGTCATGTGGCCCTACCTGGATGGTCGATTTGCCTATACATTCTGTCTCTCTGATGTTGGCCACTACTGTTGTCTCCAGTATTTCCCAGTCATGAATAACATTTCATAAATGCCCCTATACATTAACCTTTGGCTCCAATTTATTATTTTTTTTCACAGTAGAGCAGAAAAGATTAAACTGTTGGATTAGCAATTGGGACTTGTTTTAAACCTTGTGATAAATTTTAATCTGGGTGACCTAAAAAAGCTACTTGCAAGCCATTTTGAGGCTGTATTTGTGTTTCCTGATCTCAGATCACCTTTCTCCTTCCCCTTTTGATCTATTCTCTCTAGACCTTTCCTTCAGCGCCTTGTCCCACACCTTTGTAAGCTACGCTCCACCTCCAAGGTGCCCCCAGCTACCTACAGGACATGGTGCTGCTTGAAGCATTTACCCCAGCTGCGGGTTCTGTCTGTTTGATCCCTGCAATTTTCTCAGGCCTGGCTCCCTCCTCCTCATTCACCTTTCTGCCCACCAGGAAAACGCTCTTCCTCAAGGAGGCCAGGAACACATTCTGTTCATGCTGACTGTGTAGCAAGTACATCTTATACTCTAGAAATACTTTTTGTGGACAGCTTCTCCAGCGAGAATGTGCACTCCGAGTACAGACAAAAACACACTTGGTCCTTGCATCACCAGAACCTACAAGATGGTCCAGCACATACAAGGTCCCCCAATGTGCTTAGGAAATTTAGTTCATACAGAGAAAACCCAAAAGACATCCAAAGTGGCCTAGATGACATCTTTCAGGATTACTTTTTAATTTGATAAGGTAAAGACAGAGCACAGAAGATGGATTAAATTAATTTAAAATGTTCTTCCCACTCATAGGTCTAACAGGAGAACAGGAGAAACCTAAGGGAGGACCAG
>NW_021915269.1:0-1189 GCF_006229205.1 Suricata suricatta | reverse complement strand
TCCGAGGGAGGACGCCTGGAGACCTCAGACCTGTGAAGGCATTCAGCCAGCACAAATCGGCACTCACGCTCCCGTTCCAGAGCAGGTGCTAGAGATGCAACGCCGAGCAAAAGACAAGAATGATCTCTGCTCCAGTGAGGCAAACGTTTGCGGAAAAGATGCAGAACCAACAACAAGCATGAGATGAGTGCGCAGAACAGGCACTCAGGCTCAGGCTTGGCGGAGGAGGGAAAGCCTGACGCAGGCAGAGGGTGTGCGGGCACTGCTGCGTGGCCTCCCAGACACGGGGACACGCACGGGCCTGAAGAAGGCAGCAAGCCCGGGGGGTGGGGAGGGGGCAGAGCAAAGGCCCTGGGGCAGGAGTGTGACAGTGTCAGAAAGGGATGGAGGAGGGGAGGATAGGCAACCAGCGGCCACCTGATTTATCTGATGTACCAGCAGGAAGACTGAGGCATAGAGGGGTGGGGCAGAGACCCCAGAGAGCACAAGGACTGGCCGGGGGTCCAGCTGACAAGGTGGGGACCTGGCCTGCCTCCCTCTCCCCAGGCCACGGGCCGGCACTCACAGGGCAGAGGGCTCCGGCGCCTTGCGGGAGGGGGTGGGCGGGATTCTGGCGAGGCGGGGCTCCTTGGCCTGCGGGCAGAGAGGACCAGAGGAGGCCAGGCTCCTCAGCAAGGCCCCCAGCCCCGACCCCTTACCCCACTCACCTGAAGGGAGGTCCCTTCCAGCTGCGAGGAGGAGGCCGAACGCTGCAGCCCCGCCCCAGGGGCGCCCTCGGCCCCGCGCCTGTCTGTGGGACCCAGGGCACCAGAGCTGCCCGTCTTCTGGAGGCCAAAGCGTCTGGAGAAGGGGGCCTCCTCCGAGGGCTGGAGAAGAGAACGGCCTTAGTTAGAGAAAGGATTCTTCTCAGACACTTCAAGAGTTGCCCCCTAAGGACCACAACAAACAATTCCCATCAGCCCCTTGGGCAGGTGCAGCTGAAAAAAAAAAGTTGTTCTGGAAGATTCTGGACAGTCATTTTCACTCTACACACCTTTAAGAGAGGTTTACAGAATTCATGGCGCCCTTCCCTGTCCCCAGACAATATGACCTCTAGAGCATCCACACTCACCTTGGGGCTCTGAGGACTAGCGGGCGGCGGGGAAGAGACACCGTTGACGGTTCTGGATTCTGTAGGGGATGGCTCTAC
>NW_021915268.1:0-1189 GCF_006229205.1 Suricata suricatta | reverse complement strand
TTAGTGGGACAGTACATTCAGTCAGGCACTTGAGTAGCTTGCGACCTATATGACATATATATCTCCTAAATCTAATAAGTTAATTTAGCAGGTTTATAGGACATAAAGTCAGTATACAAAAATAAATTACATTTCTAAACACTAGCACTGAATAACTGCAAATTTTCTGAGTCAGTAGACTAATCTGGGTGCTTCACTACGCTTTAGAGTTTTTCCAGAGTATCATGTGAATAGCAGGAAGACTTAATGCTTTCTGAAACTCTATTCTTGAGCTGACTTTAGTGTTATGCTCTTGAGTAGTTAGCTCTTGATTCATGGTTATCTAAGCCAAGTAATGGAGTGGAAACAGTGATTGTTATACCTGGGACATCAGCAAACAAAATAGTAGAGCTGTCTTATTGAACTTGGCCCCGACAACTTTATTTTGGCAAAATATGCCTGGGGGTAAGTATTCTTATATTCATAGTCATTTATTTTTATTTGTGGTTCTCAGAGTAATAAAATCTCATGTGTCATTTTGAGCATCGTAGTGTCCTTAAATCCTGTGTGGATATAGAATTGTTGTCAAAGAACTTAAGTCTAGTAGGATGGAGAGGGATGTTCCTTTACTTTTTATTAAAATTTTTAATATTTTATTTATTTATTTTGAGATGGGAGCGAGAGAGAGAGAGAGAGAGCGAGAGAGCGAGCGAGTGAGCAAGTGAAGGGCCAAGAGAGGGGAAGAGAGAGAGAATCCCAGGCAGGCTCTGAGTTGTTAGCATGAAACTCGTGAGATCATGACGTGAGCTGAAATCAAGAGTTTACGCTAAACCAACTGAATTACCCAGGTGCCCCGAGGAATGTTCCTTTAGAGGGAAATTTTCTCATTTGAAATTGTTGCATTGTTATATGGGGCTGTTTTATAGATGGCAAACTTACACGGTGGTGTTGACAGTCTCACGGAGCTTTAATTCTACCATTTTGGTCATATAGATTTGATACTTGTAATTTGGCCATCGTGAAAAAGAAAACCTCTGGAAAACCAAATAAAATCAAAGCCTTTCTGCCCAAACTGGGGGAAATAATAGGCATGTCAGAGGAAAGGTTATTCCCCAATTGGTGGGCATGGAGAATACCAGGGATCTCATCTGGGCCTGGCCTGGGTTTGAATGTAGAAAGAAATAAGACAATGGTCCTTTTTTGTAGTTTT
>NW_021915267.1:0-2349 GCF_006229205.1 Suricata suricatta | reverse complement strand
GGTTTTTTGTTGTTGTTGTTGAGTTGCAAGTAGAAATTAGACACTAGTCCTTTATCAGATGTGTCCTTTGCAGATATTTCCCCCCAGTCTGTGGCTGTCCTTCTCATTCTCTTAACAGTGCCTTTTCCAGGGCAGAAGTTTAAAATTTTAATGAAGTCCAGTTCATCAATTATTTCTTTCATGGATTGTGCTTCTGGTGATCTATCCGAAAAGTCATTGTTATACCCAAGATCACCTAGATTTTCCCCTCTATCTTCTAGGACTTTCATAGTTTTACATTTTACATTTAGGCCCGTGATCTATTTTGAGTTAATTTTTGTGAAGGATGTAAAGTCTGTTCCTAGATTCTTTTTCTTTCTTTTGCATGTAAATATCCACATCTTTCTTATTTTTAGTGTAAATCTTTTATCATTTAAAAAATACAAGCGCAGTGGTTTATTTAGACTCTTTATTGTTTCATCTTGCAGTATTTACTGTTACTGCTTATCAGCATCAACCAATACCCACACTTGTCTCAAACTACTGTAAAAATCTGGGGAGGTTTCGTGTTTCTCTGCCTTTCTCCCCCCTTCCGCCTACCACTTTTGACATATTAAATTAAATTTCAGCCCTGGGCCAATCTGTCAAAGAAACAGGAAATGTCTCTTACTGTGACATATTTGCCAGAGGCTGAGGTTTGAAACCAGGTGGGTATTAGTTCTTGCACAGAAGCAATTTCTCCCCATCAAAGAGGCAGAATCATGGATCTGCCTGGCACAGACCTTTGCCTTGTGTGGATCAGTCTCTGATGAAAAAAAATCTTTTAATAAATAGGCTTCACAATTCGCAGAATTCTTGAGAAACTTTAGGAAATAAAGAAGATGCCAGTGTTTTGCATGTGAAGGAAAATCAACTCTAAATGGGGCACGCTTTCATCCACATTGAATTTGCATATGGGTGATGATAATATGGTTATCGACACCCTAACCAGACCGTATGTGACTAGAGGCAGCGTGATAGGAGGCGGGGGGATGCCTGTTTCTCAGAGCACCTCAGAGCACCCTCCTGTTCTCATAGCTGTCTCTAACCACAGGAGACTCCCCAGCTCAATTTCCCTTAGCATGTGGTAGATGAGGAGTGGGTCCGAGTTGCTTTGAGTCATCACTCCGAGCCCGTGGTGAGGAAGGGAACCCACCTCTCTCTCCTTCATGCTCTCATGCCTTTGCTATTCCGCTGAAGGGAAAATCAATACCGAACACAGAGAACAAATCTAGAAACACCAGAGAGGCAGCGTTTCCCTTGTGCCTGCCTAAAGAAGGTATCTTTTGCAGGCCCTGGCCAAGCAATGTAATGGCTGCCCACCAGCCAGTAGATTTTCTTTGTAGGTGAAATTATTTTTACAGTGAGGTCCTTGCTAGGCATCTCTCCTTACAGAATTCCTTCCCAGAGATCACCTTAGAGCTCATTCCGAATCCGCCTGCAGATCCAAGTGGAAACCCAGAGCGGAGAGAGGCATCCGACCTCTTAAAAGCCAAAGTCCATGCCTCCCTTTCACATTATGGTGAATCTAGGTCACAGACAACTGAGATAAGTTGTTCAAGGCGTGGTGGAAAGTTGTATATTTTGCCTTGGGGTTTTAAGGCACTTATTTCTAACAGAAGGTAGGAAGCTGCCTGAGCAAAAAGGCAGTATGAAACTTAGCAGGAGCTCTATCCAGCAATACCACCAAAAAACTGCCAGCTTCCCAGAGCAACGATTCTTCTCTGTGCTGTGTTAATTGATGATTTCCTTTGTATCTAAAAGATATTTTTAAAAATTACTTTGAGTTTTATATATTGATGTATATCCAATCCCACATATATACATTAATTTCAAACTTAACCAGGAAGGGAAACTTCATGGCTTTGCACAGTAGTCAATGAAGTGATCACCATAAAGGATTTGCCAATGAATATTTGAGCTTTTTTTTCCTTGGGACTAATAATTATAATCATAATCATAATCATTCTAGTTATAGTGGTAAAACAACAGCCACCATGCACTGAATATGTCTGGTGTCTAGGCACAGTGCTTAGCCCTTTATGCATTTTTAAAATTTCATTCTTATAATTCTGAGTAGGAGATGACATTCTT
The DNA here is from genome assembly GCF_006229205.1 of Suricata suricatta. Taxonomy (NCBI): domain Eukaryota; kingdom Metazoa; phylum Chordata; class Mammalia; order Carnivora; family Herpestidae; genus Suricata; species Suricata suricatta. The sequence continues at coordinate 237 of NW_021915267.1, read as the reverse complement.
TGCAGATGTCAGAAAACAAACAAAAAACAAGACAAAAAGGACTTTACCATCTGCTTTCCTTTTATTTTACAGTCATTTGCTTTATTAGAGTGTGCTATCCAGTGTTTTTGGAACATGGTATAGGCTCTGTAGTTATGAAATCAACCTGGAGAATGTTTGCTGATTTTATTGTTTTACTTTTTGTTTTAATTCCCGTGTTGTTAATATATGGTGTTATGTTAGTTTCAGGCATTTTCC
>NW_021915266.1:0-1189 GCF_006229205.1 Suricata suricatta | reverse complement strand
TTCACATGGATGAAGGAAACCGTGGTACAGTTTATGAAAAAATGCTTGTGAGTATTATTGAAGTCCTTTTAGGAAGTATTTTCTCTTTTGTGTGTTTTCCCCAGTATACTCTTATTCAAGTAAACTGGGTCTCTGATGGAGCTGAAACGCAGATTAAAGGTAAAACATCATTACTGAAGAGTCAAAGGTCTATAGTTACCGAAATGCGATATTGTCTTTAAGACACTCTCAGTGTGGATGGGATTAATCCTAACATCCTTCAAATGTTGAAGTGGTGCATGCTTTATAGCAATTGACAGAATGAACGTGTAAGGCACGGGTGTAAGATAGTAACTCTAAACCTCTACTAACAATCCCTCCTACTGTTTCAGGGTCTTCCATTACAAGCCAGTGAGGAAGCCAAGCTTCTATTTAGGGGGCTAGTGTGATTTGTAAGTTGTTTTGCCCTAGCGATTGTTTTGTCAAGTTTAAACCTTACTGCCCCCGAAATCCCCGCGCTGTAAGCCTCCCCGCATCTTGACGGGTTTGCTTGTGCAAAATCAGGGATCACCGCTCACCAAATGAAACTCTTTTTGTTATCGATGGAGCTTGAACAAGAAACTTACCCACTTGGTTGGATAAAGAATGCTTTGAACATTTGCTTATTACAGCAGTCGCAAAAACATTAGCGTAGGAGTTAAGCCCACAATTTTGTTTTAAATTAAGTGCTCCTAAAAAGCGTGAGGCTAATAGCACCGACTAACGCCAGTTATTTTTCTGCCAAGCAATATGTGAGTCTCCCCTCATTGCTAAGCCAGTAAAATTCAGCATTACTGTGGCAATTTTCCTACTGTTCCATTTCTTGGCCTGTGTCTACACAGCACCGAAATAGCCAGTTGAAAACTTCACTTGGTCGTTAGGACGCTGCCAAATATTAGAACATGGTGTATTATAAGTCATCAAGATGTTTCAGTGGATTTTTCCCTCTTTACTGCATATTTTGGTAGTGCCAATGCCAGTGTAAACTTTATCCATACGGACTTTTCATGGATTTATTATATTCAGCGTGGAACAAAAGAAGGGACACTAGGTATCCTTTCAAAGAGACAGCTCGACCCGAATCTGTACTTTTTCTATTTCTATTATTTTAAATTAAAATCATCTTGCATTTTGGATCTGCCAAAATCATGTATCCTGGGTTTTTAAAAAA
>NW_021915265.1:0-1189 GCF_006229205.1 Suricata suricatta | reverse complement strand
ATAAGCCTTATATCTGAGAACCATCAATATAGACATATATAGCAACACCTAAAGAACAACGTCCAAGACTAAAAGAGACACACATCATTATTAGGAATACAACCAAAGTGCTAATACAAAGATGGCTTTTAGAATTGCTCATTACGGGTAAGGTTATCAGGGACCACAGTGAGAAATTCAAGTCAATTGCTCCCAGCTTGTTCATTTTTCAACTTTAGGAGTCCTTGAGCACTGCCCCATTCCTAGGAAGCCCACCAAAGTGACTCCAGGGAGCAAATGTCTGGGAACAAAGAAAATTGCAAAGTTCCTGGGAAACTGCAGAGGTAAACAAATGCCTTTTAGGTCATGCTTAAGTGATTACACAGGTTTTGCTGAGTTCCTGTGACTGCTTCCAATTGTAAGAATAACAGACCCAAAGGTCGCTGGCTGCCAGCATAAAGCATCCCTGAAGTTTGTGTTAGTTCTCAAAGCACTGAGAATAATCTTCCTGTCTCCTTACTTGCCACGAGTAATAAAAAGCCATTTGCTTAAAGCAAAACACTTGGTCTGGTCTCTTGGCTGATGTATCCCAAGTGGCAAGTCTTTCGCGTTCCATAACAGCATCAGATTTGGCTCCATCACTAAACTTCCACAAATTCCAGCTTCTCAGACTCAGCAGTAACTTCATCAGGCTTACAAAGGAATACATGACATAGTCTAAAGCACTTAGCACAGTCCCTCACATGGAAGTACTGAATAAATATTATTTATCAAAATTGTGTGAGGTCTCTCTTCTCCAAGAACAGGACAATGATCTCTACGTTCAAAATTTTTGTATATCTTATGAAATTTTATTAATATAAATTTAAAAATGTATGATGGTATAAGAAACTCCCACTTTGTTTTTCTTTGATTGTTGCTGAAGTGGAAATTTGGGATTTGAGAATATGTTGAATTCTGTTCACGGTTAATGAAGGTTGGGAGTTTTAAGCCAAGACTAATTTTGAAAAAGCTCAAAGGAAGATGGAGACCATCTAGAACTCATTAGAAGGAGCTGTCCACACATGTCCAATGCCCTCTCCTGGGTTTTATCCGGCAGGGAGGGTTCTTTGCCCTAGTGGGTTTCACTGAGGCTTATTAAGTCCCAAACTGAGTCCCTAAGCCTTCTGTCCCAGTCTCTGCTGGGCTGCAAGGACACTAAAATTGCTGC
>NW_021915264.1:0-1189 GCF_006229205.1 Suricata suricatta | reverse complement strand
TGCAGGGCCCGGGGCAGCAGGGCCATGCACGCGGAAGTGCGCGACGCGGGCGACCTGCGGGCGGTCCCGGGTAAGGGGGGGGCCGCGCCCGGGGCAATCGCAGCCTCACGGTGACTAAGCACCCTGTCCGGGCGCTGGGGGTGGGGGGTTAGGGGAGGGGTGGGACTCCCTGGCCACGGACCCGCGGGCACCGAGGGGGACCCGCCCCGTTGCACGCCAGCCAGCAGGCCCCGCCCACAGACAGTGGCTTAGGGAAATCTCCGCCTTCGCCGCGGCACCTGGGACACCCGCACCCTGGGGGTATGAACCGGATATAGGTTTCTGAAGGCCGGCTGGGCGAGGATGGATGAGCGCCTTTTATTTCACTTGGCTTTTCCAGAGCGGACCCCTTGGAAGCTGCCAGTGGTGGCAACGTCTCGAGGAAGGGAGGTTTGCCCTTCATTGTTTTGGAGACGCTGTTGTCAGAATTTGAGTGTTGATGCCTGGGTCGTAATCCAGATATACCAAATCCGAGTCTCTGGGGGCCGAACCCCATAATTTTTTTTTCCTTTTTATTCTTGAGAGAGACAGAGCACAAGCACGGAGGGGCAGAAGGAGATGGAGACACAGAATCCGAAGCAGGCTCCAACCCGGGGCATGAGATCATACCTGAGTCCAAGTGGGATGCTTAACCAACTGAGCCACCCAGGTGCCCCTGGAGTGTCATTTTAGAGTATCTTGAGCTACCGACAGCACCACAGAGAGTAAATGGGCTTTGAATTTGTGTAGTGGCAGTCCACTGCAAGGCTGTGGCCCAGACCGTCGCCCACAAGGCTGAGAGAGCTCCCCAGGTCGGGGAATGAAGGTCCATGTCACAGAGAAGCGGCTGGCACACTGAAGGGAAATGGGAGCCAACTACATTCCAGTTAAAATGGTATCCAGTTCCTTTATTTTTCTAAGATTCTTTTTGTCCTGATTAAAAGTAATATAGGGGAAGAAGGGAAAGTTCTCCCAGTACAATGCCAGGTAATAAATCTAGGAGAAACAGAAAAGTCAACATTTTGGAACTATCATAGTGATGATTATTGTGTAATTAAACATCAGTGAATGTTAAAACCACCTGAGTGAAAACTTGATGGGGGAGGAGCTTATTTACACAGTCTTAGACTATGTCCGCGTAGATTCCCATTGATCACAAAGGGGGAAAAAA
>NW_021915263.1:0-1189 GCF_006229205.1 Suricata suricatta | reverse complement strand
CAGTTCTCCTCTCCTTTCTGGACATACTTAAAAGAGATTTCCCATACACCTCTTGCATCTGCCCACTCCCAGCCTGGTATGACTATAGTCACATGACTGAGTTCCATCCAGTAGAATGAGAATGCAAGTATATATAGCACTAACAAACCTGGCCATAACACATCCCACGAAATCTTTCAAAGATTCTCTATATGGCTGGAAACAAAGAACTATAGTGATCAAATCCATGAATCACCCTTACAGGGTGAGCAGTCTCAGCAGGAACATTCAGACTAGACTTTAGGTGAGCAAGGAACAAACTACTATGATAGGCTACTGACATTCTTGTTACAATGATTAACATTACTGTCTCTAATACAGTAGATGTTAAATTAAACTGTGTTGAAATGAATGACTGAATAAATGAACCACTCAAAAATCAACTAAGAAATATTTAAATAAAGATGATGGAAACCATGAGCAGGAAAGGTAAAACTAAGAATGAAACAAGATAGATTTAAGAATTAAAGAAGCCCAGACAGAAGACAAAGGACAGGAAAATACAAACTGTATGAAGTATCCCTACTACTTCTGGCCTTGCTCCAGTCAGAAAGAGAATTCACTTTTCCTGATATTCTCCCTCTGTCCTTCTTTTCTTATATTGCTATAAAAAATTCATAAACAGAGAAGATCCTGAGATGAAGAGTTTGCTTCTGCTGTAAACTTTCTGATCTGTGGGATGGGACTCTATAGCATTGGAGATTTCATGGTGAAATGATTGCGGTTCTTTAATAAGTATATGTAGGCAACTTCTCAAGGGGTTTAGCCCTGGAGTTTAATCTCTTCTATTTTCAGATGCTATTGAAGATCAGATAACTGCTAATGTACAATGACTACCTCCTGTTCTCAAGTGACCATATTAATTTACCTATTTGCCATGAGACATCAGAAATCTCGAAGGGAAACAAAATGAAGACAAAGAAAAAAATTTCCAAAGGACAAAGGGAAAGAATTCCCTGTAGAATCTGAAAGAGTTGTTCATGGTAACAGTCTGTAAAGAGATAAATTTTTGTGTTTTTCCAGGACATTAAGGAGAAGGAGAGGAAAATGGGTAAGGAGAACAATATGACAGAGTCCTTTAATGGCCATTCATCCAATCCCAGCATCAAAACATTAATGCAGACTTGCCATTTTTATGTTTTCCTAACCT
>NW_021915262.1:0-1189 GCF_006229205.1 Suricata suricatta | reverse complement strand
ACTGCCTCCTACAAAGGCAGATCCCTCAGAAAACACTTAGTATACTAATTATAATAGTAGCTAATGTTTACTGAGTGCTCACTATGTGCTGAGCATTATTCTAAGCTCTTTTTTTCTTAATTCATTCATTTAATAAATATTTGTTGAGCACTTACTATTGAGCACGCCAGGCAATGTTTTGGGCACTGGGGAGATGCCATGAACAAAGCAGATGTGGTCCCTTCTCTTATGGAAACAACATTCTGCTGTGTGGAGACAGACATTAGGCAAGTAAATCTGTAATTTGTCAGATGCGAGATAAGCATTAGGGAAAGAAAGCAAAATCGGGGGAAATTTTGTTATTTTTCACAGAAAGCGACACTAAGGAGGTGACATTTGAAGGGAAATCTGAAGGAAAGGATGACGTGGCCATGTGGATATCTGGGGGAAGCACGTTCCAGGCAGAAGGAAGAGCAAGTGCAAAGGCCCTGCGGTGGGAGTGTGCCACCACTGTGAGCAGAGTGGAGTGAAAACAAGGGTGAGTGTGGACGGAAGTGGGGACACATTAACACACAGGATGCCACTGAAACTTTCCAAATGGGTACTTTTAGGACCCTTTCTTTCCAGATGGGGAGATGAAGGTGCAAAGAGGTGCCCAGGGTCACATACTTAGCAAGTGGCAGAAGTGGGATTTGAACCTGAACTGATCAGACACCTCCCACCCACCTGCCAACCTCTAGAGACTACATTGTCTCCCACTGACAGTGCTTTCCCAGTGCTGGATCATACAAGAGCTCTCTTCTGGGGTCTGACCGGGGGGGGGGGTGTTCTCACACTTGCAAGGCTATTAATTTCCTTCCTTTTCAAACTGAGCAGCCCTGCTCACTGCAGCCCCAGAGCAGGGAATGCCAATCCAGATGGCGTGGTAGGGACAGATGTATCTATCTGAACAAGAGACAGTGTCACTGCACAGATCTGTGTTCAAAGGCTGCCTTTGGCCCTAACGAGCTGTGTGGCTCTGGGCAAGTCCTCCTCCTGACCCTGACGGTCTCCAGCTCTCAGACTGTTAGGAGGATCGGAGGCCTTTGCACAGCACCTGGCCCCTCGGAGATGCTTCATAGTGGGAACTGCTGTCATCACATCTAACTTATACAAATAGGTATAATAATACGTGCTTTGTGAAAATGAGATGGAATGGGTGTGATGACCC
>NW_021915261.1:0-1189 GCF_006229205.1 Suricata suricatta | reverse complement strand
TTTGTTAAAAATCATCCTAAGAGGTGTGAGGTGATCTTTCATAGTGGTTTCAATATGGATTTCCATGATGAATAGTGATACGCAGTACCTTTCATGTACCTTTGGGCCACTTGTATGTCTTCCTTGGAAAAACATCCATCCATTCATGCCCTTTGCCCATTTTTTAATTGGGTCCTTTTTGCTATTGAGTTGTATAAGTTCTTTGTATATTTTGGATATTAACTCTTTATTAGATATGTGGTTTGCAAATATTTTCTCCCACTCAGTAGGTTGCCTTTTAATTTTCTAGATGGTTTCCTTTGCTGTATAGAAACTATAGTTTCATGTAGTCCCTTGTTTGTTTTTGTTTTTATTACCTTTGCCTTTGATGTCAAATCCAAAAAATCATGCCAAGATCAGTGTCGAAGAGCTTATCCCTATGTTTTCTTCTAGAATTTTTAAGATTTTGGGTCTTACATCAAAGTCTTTAATCCATTTTGAGTTGATTTTTGTGTATGGTGTAACAAAGGGGTTCGGTTTTATTCTTTTGCATATGGCAGTCCAGTTTTCTTAACATGTTGAAAAGATCATGCTTTCCCCATTGTATAACCTTGGCTCCTTTGTCAAAAATAAATAAAATAGCCCCTTTCTCAATCTTGATAGGGTGATCTTCTGTAGTAAATGAACCTCATCAATCATCTGAGCTCAGGGTTATCTCTCAATTTTTATAATTGTCCAAACCATATTCTTCGTTCTTTTTAGCTGAGGATATGCTAAGATCCTGAGTGTCCCGGAGGGGAGGATTGCATTCAGCTCATTGCAGACTGATTAGAAGTCAGAGCCTCAGGCAGCAGCTGAGAAAATGTGTAGTTAAGTCTTTTCCATGGAGAACCTGGGAGATGGGCACTGCTGCCACATCTGTTGGACCAGTCTGTATAGCTGGGGAAGGGGTTTCGTTCACCTGTGCCAGTTAGGAACTGTTTGTTTCTACAATCCCGTGGAACTTGTGAATGGAAGCTCCTATTGTCTTTCAGAGTCTGTGAATCTGAAAACTCCTCTCTTGGCAGCAGCTGCAAAAGTTGTGGCACAGGGGTGTCACAGGCTCCTTTCAGGGAGACACTGGGGCCTTGTAGTGTGATACAAGGAGACGATTGGGAGATGCCCCTTGGTTTCTTCATTGTCTGAGAGGATCAGAGCTGGACCATATATT
>NW_021915260.1:0-1189 GCF_006229205.1 Suricata suricatta | reverse complement strand
TTCACATGGATGAAGGAAACCGTGGTACAGTTTATGAAAAAATGCTTGTGAGTATTATTGAAGTCCTTTTAGGAAGTATTTTCTCTTTTGTGTGTTTTCCCCAGTATACTCTTATTCAAGTAAACTGGGTCTCTGATGGAGCTGAAACGCAGATTAAAGGTAAAACATCATTACTGAAGAGTCAAAGGTCTATAGTTACTGAAATGCGATATTGTCTTTAAGACACTCTCAGTGTGGATGGGATTAATCCTAACATCCTTCAAATGTTGAGGTGGTGCATGCTTTATAGCAATTGACAGAATGAACGTGTAAGGCACGGGTGTAAGATAGTAACTCTAAACCTCTACTAACAATCCCTCCTACTGTTTCAGGGTCTTCCATTACAAGCCAGTGAGGAAGCCAAGCTTCTATTTAGGGGGCTAGTGTGATTTGTAAGTTGTTTTGCCCTAGCGATTGTTTTGTCAAGTTTAAACCTTACTGCCCCCGAAATCCCCGCGCTGTAAGCCTCCCCGCATCTTGACGGGTTTGCTTGTGCAAAATCAGGGATCACCGCTCACCAAATGAAACTCTTTTTGTTATCGATGGAGCTTGAACAAGAAACTTACCCACTTGGTTGGATAAAGAACGCTTTGAACATTTGCTTATTACAGCAGTCGCAAAAACATTAGCGTAGGAGTTAAGCCCACAATTTTGTTTTAAATTAAGTGCTCCTAAAAAGCGTGAGGCTAATAGCACCGACTAACGCCAGTTATTTTTCTGCCAAGCAATATGTGAGTCTCCCCTCATTGCTAAGCCAGTAAAATTCAGCATTACTGTGGCAATTTTCCTACTGTTCCATTTCTTGGCCTGTGTCTACACAGCACCGAAATAGCCAGTTGAAAACTTCACTTGGTCGTTAGGACGCTGCCAAATATTAGAACATGGTGTATTATAAGTCATCAAGATGTTTCAGTGGATTTTTCCCTCTTTACTGCATATTTTGGTAGTGCCAATGCCAGTGTAAACTTTATCCATACGGACTTTTCATGGATTCATTATATTCAGCGTGGAACAAAAGAAGGGACACTAGGTATCCTTTCAAAGAGACAGCTCGACCCGAATCTGTACTTTTTCTATTTCTATTATTTTAAATTAAAATCATCTTGCATTTTGGATCTGCCAAAATCATGTATCCTGGGTTTTTAAAAAA
>NW_021915259.1:0-1189 GCF_006229205.1 Suricata suricatta | reverse complement strand
TGCAGGGCCCGGGGCAGCAGGGCCATGCACGCGGAAGTGCGCGACGCGGGCGACCTGCGGGCGGTCCCGGGTAAGGGGGGGGCCGCGCCCGGGGCAATCGCAGCCTCACGGTGACTAAGCACCCTGTCCGGGCGCTGGGGGTGGGGGGTTAGGGGAGGGGTGGGACTCCCTGGCCACGGCCCCGCGGGCACCGAGGGTTACCCGCCCCGTTGCACGCCAGCCAGCAGGCCCCGCCCACAGACAGTGGCTTAGGGAAATCTCCGCCTTCGCCGCGGCACCTGGGACACCCGCACCCTGGGGGTATGAACCGGATATAGGTTTCTGAAGGCCGGCTGGGCGAGGATGGATGAGCGCCTTTTATTTCACTTGGCTTTTCCAGAGCGGACCCCTTGGAAGCTGCCAGTGGTGGCAACGTCTCGAGGAAGGGAGGTTTGCCCTTCATTGTTTTGGAGACGCTGTTGTCAGAATTTGAGTGTTGATGCCTGGGTCGTAATCCAGATATACCAAATCCGAGTCTCTGGGGGCCGAACCCCATAATTTTTTTTTCCTTTTTATTCTTGAGAGAGACAGAGCACAAGCACGGAGGGGCAGAAGGAGATGGAGACACAGAATCCGAAGCAGGCTCCAACCCGGGGCATGAGATCATACCTGAGTCCAAGTGGAATGCTTAACCAACTGAGCCACCCAGGTGCCCCTGGAGTGTCATTTTAGAGTATCTTGAGCTACCGACAGCACCACAGAGAGTAAATGGGCTTTGAATTTGTGTAGTGGCAGTCCACTGCAAGGCTGTGGCCCAGACCGTCGCCCACAAGGCTGAGAGAGCTCCCCAGGTCGGGGAATGAAGGTCCATGTCACAGAGAAGCGGCTGGCACACTGAAGGGAAATGGGAGCCAACTACATTCCAGTTAAAATGGTATCCAGTTCCTTTATTTTTCTAAGATTCTTTTTGTCCTGATTAAAAGTAATATAGGGGAAGAAGGGAAAGTTCTCCCAGTACAATGCCAGGTAATAAATCTAGGAGAAACAGAAAAATCAACATTTTGGAACTATCATAGTGATGATTATTGTGTAATTAAACATCAGTGAATGTTAAAACCACCTGAGTGAAAACTTGATGGGGGAGGAGCTTATTTACACAGTCTTAGACTATGTCCGCGTAGATTCCCATTGATCACAAAGGGGGAAAAAA
>NW_021915258.1:0-1189 GCF_006229205.1 Suricata suricatta | reverse complement strand
TTGGAATAGGGCGAGGCTGACAGCAAACCCCCAAATGTGGATTATACAGTATATCACAAAGTGATGTGAGCTATAGAAAAATACAGAGCAGTCAAATCAGGACACATGGGGTGAGGAGAGTTTGGTTTTCAGTAAGGTGACCACAGTGACAGCCCCTTCACGGTCTCTGTCGCTACATTCTATTTTAATTCTCTGTATGATGTGCCTCTCTGTATGATATTTGTTTTAGTCTTAAAAACATGAAAGTGTTTGCTTTTGGTCAATCTCTGCACTCCCACCCCCACCCCCCTAAGTTTCATTGTTGTGGTCACTGCTGTTTTCCTTCTACCTAGAGCAATGCCTGGCTCACAAAAGATGTTGAGTGTCTAAATTCCTTGCTTACAGATGAACAAACAAACTGGGAGAGTCCACACGGTTTGCTCAAAGCTACTCAGCTGGGTAGAGGGGTTCAGACTCAGGTCTGTTTTTCTCTGAAAGTTGACAGCTTTCCTTAGTTGTCTCCAGAGCTGTTTGTCACTCCAGATTGTCAACAGCTATTGGGACTGGCTTGATGGGACATGCACTCTCATACTAAGGACAGTTCTGTTTAGTAGCTGCTGACTGTGTCCTAACAGTAAATGTCACAGGTTCACCTCTTCACTCGAATCACCAGCGGCCAAAGGATACATCAACCTGAAACTATGTAAAAGAACTTTCCCAGTACACATGGTCCCCAAAAACATGTCACCTAGTAGAATCCATAGGATGGATTCCGGGGCTCACCAGACTTTGAGTTTATATCTTGACTCTTTCAGGTTTCAGGTGGTAGATGCTGCACAAGTAGCTTAACCTCTCTGAGCCTCAGTCTGCTCATCATTGAAATGCCTGGTTGAGGAACGAAATAATGTACATGAAAGAACCTCGTTCTACTCTGAACCATGTCTACACTACTTTTTATGAATACCAGACGATCGAGTCAGCTATGTACAAGGCCCCAAGCAGTAATCTGATCCCCTTATCTTTGGACAGCACTTTTCACTCTAGAAGGCACATATTCATCCTTACAGTCTTTATTGATCCTCTGTAGCATTTAAGTGATTCACCACTGTTTGAATGGAGTCAACGTGCCCGGGTTCAAGTCACAAGTCCACCACCTCCAGGCTGCATGAGCTTGCGCTGGCTGCTTTTGTCTCTGTGCCTCAGTGTCTTC
>NW_021915257.1:0-1189 GCF_006229205.1 Suricata suricatta | reverse complement strand
TGCAATAATGGTTTCATGAGTAGAATTCGACACTTAACATATAATACCCTGTGCTCATCCCAATGAGTGCCATCCTTAATGCCCATCACTCAATTAGCCCACACCCCCACCAACCTCCCCCATCAACCCTCAGTTTGTTCTCTGTATTCAAGTCTCTTATGGTTTGCTTCCCTCTCTCTTTATTCTTCCTTTCCCCTATGTTCATCTGTTTCGTTTGTTAAATTCCACACATAAGTGAAATCTTATGATATTTGTCTTTCGCTGACTGACTTATTTTGTTTAGCCTAATACACTCTAGTTCCATCCATATTGTTGCAAACGGCAAGATTTCATTCTTTTTGACTGCCCGGTAATATTCCCTTGTATATACATACCACATCTTCTTTACCCACTTGTCTGTTGATGAACATTTGGGTTCTTGCCATAATTAGGCTACTGTAAATAGTACTGCTATAAACATTGGGGTGCATGTGCCCCTTCAAATCTGCATTTTTGAATCCTTTAAATAAATGCCTAGTAGTGCAATTGCTGGGTCATAGGGTAGCTCTATTTTTAATTTTTGTGGAACCTTCATATTGTTGTCCAGAGTGACTGCACCAGTTTGCATTCCTACCAACAGCACAAAAATGTTCCCCTTTCTCTGCATCCTTGCCAACATCTGTTGTTTCTTGGGTTGTTAATTTTAGCCATTCTGACAGGAAACATCAGAGGTTTTTAAAGAGAGCCTTTAAACAGGGGGTTCATTTGAGAATTACTTATTTATAAAATACAGACAAATGGTTAGTTGATTTTACTAAAGAGTGAAAACTACAAGTGATTACAAAGTGTGGCTCTGCTTGGAACGTGGCTCTGCTCTTCCACCGAACCGCTGCTGACCTGTCAGGGGTATCGGGCTCAGTGTGGCTGAGGCCCCTTGACTTCCATCTTTTCTCCTCCTGTGTTGTGGGGCTTACCTTCTCCTGCTACAATGCATTAACACCCAATCTTTGCTTTGTGCAGATTCTTCAAGACCACTTTCTCCCGGTTTTCCTTTGCTGTGTTCTTTTCCCTTGTGTAGTTTACTCTCTTGCATATTGACTCTTTTCTCTTCTGTGGTTTGTTTCCTTGGTTCTCCCCAGCACTCGACCCCCCATCTTGGAACCCTCTGCCTCTCGCTTTTTCTTTCTTTTTTATTTTTTAATTAAAAAAA
>NW_021915256.1:0-2350 GCF_006229205.1 Suricata suricatta | reverse complement strand
TGCCGCATTGTTTGGGTCGAGGTGTCTCCAGGGACCCTAACTCCAGCGATTAACTGTGGCAACGTCAGTGCAGCTGCCGGCCGAGCGGGTTTTCCACAGAGCGGCCCAGAGTTGTGGGGTGTAGACAGTGCAACCCAGAGTTGTGGGGTGTGGACAGTGGTCCAGAGTTGTGGGGTGTGAACAAAGAGCCCAGAGTTGTGGGGTGTAGACAGAGAGTGGTCCAGAGTTGTGGGGTGGGACAGTCTCAGGGTTGTGGGGTGTAGATGGAGAACATCCCCGGAGTTGTGGGGTATAGACAGAGTGGTCCAGAGTTGTGGGGTGTGGACAGAGTGGTCCAGAGTTGTGGGGTGTGGACAGAGCGGTCCAGAGTTGTGGGGTATAGACAGAGCGGTCCAGAGTTGTTGTGGAGTGTGGATAGGGCAGTCCAGAGTTGTGGGGTGTGGACAGAACGGTCCACGGTTGTGGGGTGTGGATAGAGTCTCAGGGTTGTGGGGTGTAGACAGAGCCCCAGAGTTGTGGGGTGCAGGCAGAAGCTCCTGAGGGCACCGCCTGGCCTAGCACCCCTCTGGCCACTGTCCCAGGATAAGGCCTCAGGCAGGTGGCCGCCGCCCTGGGCCTCCGTCCCCCTGGTGGGTCTGGCTGGGAATGGTGCCTCCCGGGGGGCTGCTCATGGTTCTGCGGGGTGCGTGTGAGGCCCCGGGAGCGGCCCGCGTCACTGAGTCCAGGGTCGCGGTGTGCTGTGGGAGGGGCCCGTGGGAGGGCGGTCTGCAGGGGGCTTGCTCCGGAGAGGAGGGGCACAGCCGGGGCCGGGGGGGTGGGGGGGAGCACCCCAGCCTGGCCGTGGGGTGAAGCGCGTAGGGAGGGGTCCTGGGCTCTGGAACAGGCAGCGGGGGGAGTGGGGAGGAGAGTGTGGTTAGGGTTTTACTGTGGAAACATAATTGTCACCATGTGAAGCTTCATAGAAATGCCACCCCACCCAGTGGGTTTGGGGACCAGAGGCCACGGGCACGCAGGGCTCGGTGCAGGACCTGTGCTTGAGGGACACGCCTCAGGTGGACAGCCCAGTGATTGGCGCCCGCAGCGAGGCCTGGGGACACGGACATATCTGGGACCATGGGGGCCCGTGGGACCAGGGAGGCCGTGGACTTGGGCAGCACATGCGGGGTGACCGTGGTGGCTGTGTCGTGGGGTGGGCCGGGGTGAGGAGAGGGGCACCGGGCAGGCCTGCGAGGCAGAGAGAGGGCAGCTGCAGGGGCTGGCAGCCTCAGGGTCAAGGGCAGGCCTCTCCCGCACTTTCTAGAACGAAGGCTGCCGGGAGGAAGCGGGGTGCGGGCCAGGCCGCAGGGCTGGGACTGGGCCCTGGCTGCCGGTGAGGCTGCGGGAGGGCTCCGGGATGGGCGCGCTGGTGGCCGCCTCTCCCCCCAGCAGACAGGAGTTCACTTTGTGATTGTGTTGTCTGGGTCAGAACAGGGCCAGGCAGATGGTCAGGGTCAGGGCGCCTGTGCGGGTGGCGCGCGGTGGGTGCAGCAGGCGCCCTTTTACGTCTCACGTTTTCTCTGACTCGGCTGCCCGGAAACATCTCACTTTCCAATTTGCGCTTGAAAGAGTTTCCGTGGCTCCCGTCACAGGTCACTGCAAACTCAGCCACAGGTCACTGCAAACTCAGGGGCTTCAGCCTAGGAAGCCGGAGTCTGAAGTGGGTGTCGCTAAGCTGAAACCAAGTGACACCCGCTCCGGGAGAACCCATTCCATCCCCTTTGCGCTTCCGGGGGCTGTCCTCAGCCCTCGACCCCCCCCCCCCCCCCCCCCCCCCCCCCCCCCCCCCCCCCCCCCCCCCCCCGCATCCCCAGCTCCCTGGCTCCCTCCCTCCCACAGGGACCCCTGAGATTGCAGAACCGGGCCCTTTCCCGTCTCAGGTCCTTCATATCCGCACACCTCCAAGTCCCTGCTGCGTATCGGGTGACGTTCACAGGCCAGGACCCGGACCCGAGTCTCAGGGGACCCTGCTCAGCCCCCCACCGTGCTCCTGACTTGGTATTTGGGAGGACTGGCCTTTCATCTGGCACTCCTTCCTCGGTGGGCCGGTGGCCCGGGCAGAAGATCAGCCTGAGAGGACTCCTTCTTACTGCTCTGGTGGGGGGCGGTCACCGCGCCCTTGATCGGCTGATGAAAACTAGTCTGTCCTCAGAAGCGCACGCTGTTCGCAGGCGCACGTGGTCTTTACCTGTGATTTCCGGGCTTCACCCGGTCAGTTCCCCACATTCATTGGCCCGCGTGCTCCGGGCAGAGAGCACTTGTGTTAGAGCCTTCCCCGCGGACAGCGGGTGCCTTGTCCGCTCTGGCCGTCCTC
>NW_021915255.1:0-1189 GCF_006229205.1 Suricata suricatta | reverse complement strand
GGCTTCCAGTGGGAGGGGCAACTGAGTGGCCCTGGGGAAGGGCAGCCCCCAGCCTGGGGGCTCTGCATGGCCATGTGGCGCAGCAGCCAGGGCTGGAGGGACGGGGGGGGGGGGGGGGTTCTGGATAGGGAAGTAATGGAACGGAGTCGGGTGGCGTGACAGCTGGTGGGCGCTGGCTGGCTTGGCCCTGTCCCGCAGGCAGCAGGGCCCTGAGGGACAGCAGAGGAGTGCAGGGGTGGGCTGGCACTGAACTTCAGGAGCCCTGAGGACCGCGGCGGCAGACAGGTGTCGGGGTGCGCAGGGCCGGGGGTGCGCCGGGACTCGCTGAGGTGAGCGGTGTCTGAGGACGTGCCCGCTGATACCCGCCGGCATATCCGATGTCGGCGCGTTGTGTCTTTCCCCGGGAAGCGGCCTGCGTGTGTGTCTCCGGCGCTCTTGCACCTGACGTGGGCCCCGGGTCGCGCATGACCTCCTCCGTGCCGGCTGGCCAAGCCCCCTTCCCCCTGCTGCCCGGGGTGCCGGGGCCCTGGCACGTGAACATGCGGCTGCCATTAGCAGATGGCCGTGGCCGTCAGGCTGTGCCCACGGCTCAGATGCCGGCAGGGCCGCGCTCTCTGGTGACGTCTTCCTGGGCTTGCACAGATGTGGGAGCAGAGACGAGGGTGCATGGGGACCTTTGGAGGAAGAATTGCTTGCGCCCTAGGCTGCCCCCTCCCCGGCTGTGGTCCCGTCGCGCATGCCCTGAGCCAGGCTGTCCTTCGGCCCTGTGAGTGCTCAGGCCACGGCGTCAGATGTGGTGGCCGAGCCTGTGAGGACGTGGTTCCTGTCCCAGAGGCCTGACTGCAAACGACCCCCCCCCTCCCCTATAAAGACTTCTGCTACAAGGCCACTGGTCCCTGAGGCTCTGGTGCTTTGTCACTGCCGTCCCGGTGCCGGGACATTCGCGGCTTCGCTTCTTCAAGGAGCCGGTTCCTCAGGGGTCCTCCCACCCGTCCCCCGGGCTGCATTGTCCTGCTTGTGACAGCAGCACAGCACTCCCTGGCTGTCTGCCGGGGTCTCCTGCAGGTTTATGGGGACATCAGTGTGTTGAGCGCACACGGATTGTGACATGGTCCCACACGTGGGTTCGTCCCCGAAAGCCTCCCGTCTCCGCACGGCCCTCAGGACCTGCTCCCGGCAGCTCCCGTGC
>NW_021915254.1:0-1189 GCF_006229205.1 Suricata suricatta | reverse complement strand
AATAGATTTGACACAAATATCACTCTTTATTTCCTCAGTGCTGCCCAGATTATGTATTCTTGACTACCTAGTCTGGCATCCATCAACCATACCCTGTATCCTCTCACTCAGACCCAAGTGGCTGTGCTGCCAGATGACCTCCAGAGTGTTGCCTTATGAATGTAGGACTCTCCCCTCATGGCTGCTGCTACACAGCCTGGCCAATCAATGAATGTTCAAAGATTCTGGTGATTTCTTCCATTGACAACCACGTAGCAGAGCAGAGCTTGGAATCTGGTATCCCAACCTGCCATTCAAAGATTAGAGTAATGCATTCTAGAGGTATAGGGGAGTTAACACCCATCCGGGAAACTGTCAATGAGAAAAGGAAATGGGAGGAAGCTGAAGAATTAAATTGTTCCCCCCATGGTCTACTGTTAATGGCTCACTTAGAAAATTTCCATTTCTAACAGATATTCCTTCCACTCAAATTCACTGTGTCAGCTTGTGGTTTCTCACAAATAACCATTGTTTTCTCACCCTTGCTGCCCTTGGTTTCATATCTAAAATAGAACATCTAATATTTGCATCAGAAAACCCAGTTCAAGATAACATGTATGTCTACATTTATGTATCCAAAACTTAAATAGACACATATTTTTTAAAAATTCTGAATCATCCATGGTTCCATTACGAAATAAAAAGGGAAGTTAGAAAATATTTTGAATTGGTTCAAAATGAAAACACAAGTCAAAATTTATGGAAAGAAGCAAAACCAATGCTGAGAGAGAAACTTATGGCTTTAAATGGTTTACTAGAAAAGAGGAAGTTCTCAAATCAATTATGTTAACCTTCAATCTAAGTATCTAGCAAAAAAAGAAAATAGAAAGGAAAAAATAGAAATCAGAACAATAATTAATGAAATGGGAAATACAGTAACAAAAAAAAACCACATTGGGGCCTAAAGTTATATCTTGGAAATAATCAACAAATTTTGTAAAACTTTAAATAGAATCATAAGGACAAAAAAGAAAAGACGTAGATAACCAATATCAAGATAGAAAGATAGGACTTCACAACAAATTCAACAGAAATTAAAAAGGACTTTAAGGGGCGCCTGGGTGGATCAGTCTATTGAGCATCCAGCTCTTGATTTTGGCTCAGGTCACAATATCAAGATGCCGGGGATGGAGCCCTGAACCAGACTCTG
>NW_021915253.1:0-1189 GCF_006229205.1 Suricata suricatta | reverse complement strand
CCCCCTTATTTTTTTCTTTGTTTTTCTCCTCTTCTTTTCTTCTCTTTCCTCTCCATTTTCTTTCCTTTATTTCCCCCTTTTAGTTTGTTTGTTTGATTTCTCTGTGCATTTGTGTGCTTCTGTTCCCTCTGTATTTGTCTGTCTGTTTTCCTTCTTAGGGCTGCCCCAAGAAACAAGCCAAAGTGCACATAACAGTGAGTCCCAAATATCGCTGAGTGGGGAAATAAAATAATCAAAGGCACAACAAGAGAAACTGAGAGACACCATTAAAAGAATATTTCCTGAAATGACAGGCCTTGGACAGTCAAGAAGCCTCCTTTAACAGAGGAATATCAACAGGTGCACAGTGCACAATGAGCTTTTTAAAACTGACAAGGGACAGAAAACTAGCCAAAATGAAGAAACAAATGAACTCTCCCCTGAAGAACCTATAGGAAGAAGTTACAGCCACAGAACTGCTCAATACACACCTAAACAATATCACCGAACAAGAATTTTAAAAACTTGTCATAAAATTAATTGCTGGAGTTGAAAAAAGCATCAAAGAAGCAACTGAGACAATGACTAAGGACTTTCAAAATAGGTGTGAGGAGTTAAAAAAAGGCTATTAATGAGGTGAATAATAAAATGGAGGCAGCCACCTCAAGGATTGAAGAGGCAGAGAGAAAAATAGGTGAACTAGAAGATATAGTTATAGCAAAAGAGGAAGCTGAAAAAAAGGAAGAGAAATTGATTCAGAGGCAGGAAAGGAGAATGCGAGGCCTGAGTGATACAATCAAACGGAACAACATCCATATCATAGGAATTCCTGAAGAGGAAGACAGAGAGAAAGGTCCTGAAGGGATACTAGACCAAATTATAACTGAGAATTTCCCAAATCGGGGAAAAGAAATCGACATTCAAATTCAAGAGACACAAAGAACCCCCGTAAGACGTCATTTAAATTGGGCTTCGGCATGATATATCATAGTGAAACTAGCAAAATATAAAGATAGAGAATTCTGAAAGCAGCTAGGGAGAAAAGGGCCCTAACCTACAAAGGGAAACCTATCAGAGTGGTTACAGACCGATCTAATGAAACGTGGCAGGCCAGGAAGGAATGGCAGGAAATCTTCAATGTGATGAACAGAAAAAACATATAGCCAAGAATCCTTTATCCAGCAAGCCTGTCATTCATAATAGAAGGAGA
>NW_021915252.1:0-1190 GCF_006229205.1 Suricata suricatta | reverse complement strand
GAGCCCCAGCCATTCCAGTCACCAGCTGAGGTGCCAGATGGGGGAAAGAAGCCATTGTGAACATTCTAGCCCAGCAGACCTCCCAGCAGAATGCAGCCCCATGAGTGATCCCCAAGAGGAAGAAAAGAGTATCCCAACTGAGGCCAGAGAATCCAGAGAATCATGAAAACGAGTGGCTGTTGTTATAAGGTAGCTTTGATAATAGATAATCGAGACAGATTCTCTGTCCCCAGTGACAATGACGAGGGAGTTTGGCAAAACAGATGCTGGAGTGGCGAGCAGACTAGACGTGTGGACAACTTCCAGGTAAGCCAATGGACTTCTGGAAGGTGGGCCATAAATGAGTAACCATCTAGGCATGCAAAAAGCTGTTGCCAATTCTAATGGGATGAAGAAAAGGCAGATAAGCAAGGATGAAGCAGAAAAATTGTCCTGGATACTTTTAGAGTCAGGTCTGTGGCAGATCCTAGAAAGCTGAGTGATACAATTCAGAACCAATCACTTCCCAAGGCCTCTCATGCCGGCCGGGGGTAGGGGGTGGGAAGGAATGAAATACCAGTGGCCGTAGCATGTCTTACTTTAGGTTTCCACGGGAGGAGACTCTGAGCCACGTATTTGAGACGGAACACAGACAGGTGAGGGGGGCGTTTGATACAGAGAAGGGAAGGCAGCGAAAGTTAGGGAGCCAGTTACCAGAGCTGAAGACAGAGAATCCCCGAGAAATAGCACAAAATATACATTTCAGAAAGTTTCAGGCCAGGCTGTGAGAAAGGCAGAATAAATCTACACATTGCTTCACATATGTGTGTGTGTGTGTGTGTGTGTGTGTGTGTGAAGCATATATATGTATGTGTGTATATATATATAGCATGTATGTATATATATTATGTGTGTGTATATACATATATATATATATATAGCAATGTGCTAGGAAAAGGGGTAGAAAATGCTTCCCTTTTTCTATATATGAAGCATATATATATGTATGTATATATAAATATATAGCATGTTTGTGTATATATGTGTATATAGCATGTGTGTGTATATAGTTATCGTGTGTGTGTGTATAGCAATGTGCTAGGAAAAGGGGTAGAAAATGTTTCCCTTTTTCTATATATGAAGCATATATATATGTATGTGTATATAAATATATAGCATGTTTGTGTATATATGTGTATATAGCATGTGTG
>NW_021915251.1:0-1190 GCF_006229205.1 Suricata suricatta | reverse complement strand
ATCTTTGTCTTCCTAGGAAGCCTGGCTGGGTTTGGGGAATTTCATAGTTAAACATCCCCCTTTCTTCCTCTTCTCAGCTGAGTCTCAGATTCACTATGGAAATTAGGCAGGGCATGATTCCTATCTTATTTGCCCTCCGATTTGATGGCCTACCCAAGGCCCAATGGGACAAGGTTAGAAAGCAAGTTTGCCTTACTGCGGAGGTCCTGTTCTTTAGAGCAGGATAAGAAAGCTGAGGTCTTGACCTTGAGTTGCTCTTCACCTAACTTGGCTCTTTCACTTCTGTGAGCTCTGAAGTGCTGGAGGATTCTCACGTATGAATATGGCCTGGGTTTGAAGAAATTCGGTATTTGCGTCTCAGCATCTTTTTTTTAATTAAAAATTTTTTTTCGTAATGTTTTTTATTTATTTTTGAGAGACAGAGACAGCATGAGCAGTGGAGGTTCAGAGAAAGAGGGAGACACAGAATCCAAAGACAGGCTCCAGGCTCTGAGCTAGCAGTCAATGCAGAGCCTGACATGGGGCTCAAACCCACAAACCGTGAGATCATGACTTGAGCTGAAGCCGGACGCTTAACTGACTGAGCCACCCAGGTGCCCCATCAGGATCCTCTTTTGTCAACAGCCCAAACCTCACCTGGCTGTCCTTGGGCCTGGAGGGTTGGAAGAGGATCTCCCGGAGTCCTGACCACCTAGCCCACGCCTGATTCTCTGGGGAGCTCCTGTGTGCAGCTAGAACCATGGCCATGTTCTTGGCTTTGGGTTGGGTTCCTTACACAAATAAATGCGCCACAAGAGTGCTGCAGGCGGACGCTGGGGTAGTGGGTCCACGTGAGGTGAACAGCACCTGTGCTCTGTGATCTGCGTTCACAAAGGCCCTGGG
Source organism: Suricata suricatta (assembly GCF_006229205.1). NCBI lineage: Eukaryota > Metazoa > Chordata > Mammalia > Carnivora > Herpestidae > Suricata > Suricata suricatta. Next base: position 308 of record NW_021915251.1, on the reverse strand, counting down.
GCTGGTGTGGGCCCCCAGCAGAGAGAAGATCATCATGAGAGCTGTAGGCATTTGGCAATAATGTAGAAATGCAGATTGTTGATATCACTCATTTTGGGGGGGAAAAACCCCATTGGAACCTAAAAATCTTTTTACTCTTGCCTTCTGGCCTGCAACTGCAGATTGAGCTGTTTGAAACTCGCTTCTTTTTTTTTTAATTTATTTTTTTATACAATTTATTTTTTTAACATATGCAATTATTTTCCATCCTTTACAATACAGTACTTTCAATGATACTCCAAACAGAAAAGCAAAGTAAAAAATCAAAA
>NW_021915250.1:0-1190 GCF_006229205.1 Suricata suricatta | reverse complement strand
ACCTGGGGCATAGCTCCCTCAGAATGAATTCAGCAGTGCATCATGGTTAAGAAAGGGCCAGCCTTAGTTTTCCAGAACTTTCCTCAGTTCCGGTGTGGCCTGGAGGACACAGAAGTAGCTGTGGTCCCTGCCATGACCTTCCCCCCATTCTGAGGGATGGGGATAAGGGAGGAGATGGCATTGCAGAAGAGGCTGAAGAACGGATAGCTTGAGCCTTGGCTGGTTAGAGGATTATTTGGGGGACTAAGGGGAGTCAGCGATGCCTGGGGAGCTCAAGTGAGACCAAATCAAGAGTGAAGCACGATCCTTTTGTAGCATTTATCACCCTTGTAGAAATGGTGTAGAAATATAGGAACAATATTTGTGAAATGACTTATTTTGCTTATTGTCTCCCCCATGACACTTTAAATTCTACAGCCGAGTGTACGTCTGTTGAACTGTATTTACCAGCTCTTAGCATAGTGTTGTGCATATACTAGGCATTTAGTGAATATTGTGTGAGTGAGTGAATTATTAATGAATTAGTGTTAATAGTTATTTGCCCATCTATAAGCAAATTGGAATTTTATGGTCTGAATTAATTTGTATGATAAGGTACAGCTTCATCCAAGTTTATTTACTAATACCAAACGTAGTATTAATCTTTTAGTAGAATATAGTAGGAACAATATATTCGGTAGGGTGCTGATAAATGTTAACAGCTGGTTTTCTGTAAGAAAAAGCCCTACTTTGTGCCATTTCCCACTTTCTGCTGTCTAATACACCTACCAGGGCCGAGTTCAGGCTAACCCACGTGACTTTGTTGAGTGTGGAGTTGGGAAGAAATGTGGACAACTGGTTCTCATGACTCAGTGAAAGCTGGTTCCAGAGCGCCACTGAAGTGCTTTCATGGGCGAGTTTAGTCATGCCTGGTTCTTCACACCCAGAGCTTGCGCTGCCGCTACACATTCACTACAACATGCAGTTTAAAACGATTTTCAGTTACGGTAATGCTATCAGCTGTAAAGGATCAGCTCAAAATGTTTCTGTAGCTTAATATCATTGAAGTTTGTTTCTTAGCTCTGTGAAGTCATTGCTACGCCTGGTCAGGAGAGGGCTTTCTTCTATTTGCTCATTCAGGTTCCTGGGCTTTATTTTTTGTGGCTCCTTTATCCACTAGGGTCTTGAATGGGGAGCATTTTAATGGTCAG
>NW_021915249.1:0-1190 GCF_006229205.1 Suricata suricatta | reverse complement strand
AGGGTTCGCCAGGCTCATCAACTTCACTCTGTGAGTTGAATTAGTTCCCATCTGTTGCAAATCCCTCATGGACATTTGCTGTTACCATTTAGACCCACATTTGATTTACTGAGCTGTTCCCTGTTTTTTTTCATTTCACGCGAATTCATTTATCTTTCTTACCCTGTTTTTTCTCTTCATGTCACTAATTACTCTTCAATATACTATATTTATTAGTATGTTTATTATCAGTCATTCATTCTCCAGCACTATCGTAAGCAATAGACGTGAGTGAAGGGATTTCTTTGTTATTCTTCTTCCGTTATCTCTAACACCTTGAACAGTGGTTCTTTATAATGCTTCACAAATATTTTTGAGTAAATTAAAAAATGATACTCCACTGCTCAGGATTTTGTAGTGATCGCTTATTTTCAAACCAAATCGATTTTACTTATTTTGGTATCCTGCATGTTCCGTTGTCAGCCTCTGTCTTATCCAGCTCCTGCCCTCTTCCTCTACCTCGGGACATTTGGCCCCGTGCATCTCTTCACTGCTCCTCTGTGCAGTTGCTTCACCTAATTTGCTTATGATGCTTCCCTCCTCTAAAATTCCTTCTTGGGTGCCTGGGTGGCTCAGTCAGTTGAGTGTCCAATTTCGGCTCATGTCACGATATCACAGTTCATGGGTTCAAGCCCTGTTTGGGCTCTGTGCTGACAGCTCAGAGCCTGGAGCCTGCTTCAGATTCTCTCTTTCTCTCTCTCTCTCTCTTTCTTCCTCTCCCTTTCCCTCTCCCTCCCTCCCTCTCTCCCTCTCTCTGTCTCTCAAAAAAAAAAAAACAAAAAAATTTAAAACTTCTTCTCTCTTTCTTTCTATCCCAATACTACTCATTCTTGAAGTCAAGTAAGATCTCCTCCATGAGGACTTTCCTAGGTCCTTCAAAGAGAATTAACTGATTAATGGCAAGATATCATTCTTTTTATGGCCAAGTAATATTCCACTGTGTATATATTTGTGTGTGTGTGTGTGTGTGTGTGTGTGTGTATACACACTAGATCTTCTTTATCCACTGTCTCACATGTGGAATTTAAGAAATAAAACCAGTGAACATGGGTGTGGTGTTGGGAAGAGAGGAAAATCAAGAAATAGACTCTTAACTACAATCTGATGGTCACTGGAGGGGAGGTGGGCAGAGGTGATAGGTATTAAGGAGG
>NW_021915248.1:0-1190 GCF_006229205.1 Suricata suricatta | reverse complement strand
GCTGCACAGTTTCTAGGTCTCATCACTAACTATACTTCCACCACTAAGTTCACGTTTGGTTATTTTTCCACAGAAAAATACAGTTGTTGTTGTTTTAAGAATTTGTCTTTTGAACAGCTTTTAAAATTATTATTATTTTATTTATTTATTTATTTATTTTTCAGTAAGGCTTCATCTAATGCAGAGCCCAACGTGCAGCGTGGACTCACAACCTGAGATCAAGACCTGAGCTGCAATGAAGAGTCAGACGCTTAACTGAGTGAGCCACCCGGTTGCCCCAAACACCTCTCAACAGCAATGATTTGTTTCTTTTGTTCCACTGACGGACGTATACCACCTCCACTCAATAGGACCCGGATGATGGAAGCAGTGTTAGCTCACTGAGTCCAAGTTCTGGAGTCAAAAGCTCCCCACGTGCCTACCAGAGGATAAGAAAGACAATATTCCTGTGGGGTTCCTCCCCCTAGGGTAGATCTCAATCTGTTAAACATCAGACAAACCCCCAAATGGGGACCATCCCGCAAAAATCACTGACCCGTACTTTTCAAAAGTGTAAAGGTCATGGAAGTCTACAGAATGATCAAAGATTGGAGGAACATCAGGAAACATGACAAATATGATGTGGGTCAGGGATTGGGTCCTGGGACAGAAAAAAAAAGACATTAGGCAGGAAATGGGTAGAATTCAAACACTGTGTCTAACTTAATTAACAGTATCATACTAATGCTAACGTCCTGATTTTTATACAAGTACTAAGGTTATGTAAGATGGTAACAGTGGGGGAAACCGTTTGAATGCTTTACGTGAACTCTCTGCACTTTTTGGGCAGCTTTTAAGTTGTTTGTTTTTAATGTTTATTTCTGAGAGACTGAGAGAGCGTGTGTGGGGAAGGGGCAGAGATGGAGGGAGACACAGAATCTGAAGCAGGCTCTGGGCTCTGAGCTGTCAGCACAAAGCCCCGCTTGAACCCACAAACTGGGAGATTGTGACCTGAGCCGAAGTCAGATACCTAACCAACTCAGCCACCCAGGTGTTCCTTTTCTGGGCAACTTTGTATTTAAAGTTACTCAAATGAAAAAAAAAATTTTTTAATATTTGTTTTAATTTTTCTTTTACATTTATTTATTTATTTATTTTAATTTTTTTAATGTTTTATTTATTTTTGATACAGAGAGAGACAGAGCATGAGA
>NW_021915247.1:0-1190 GCF_006229205.1 Suricata suricatta | reverse complement strand
AAAAAAAAAAAAGAAAAAGGAACTTTGTATGTCTCTCTCCCCTGCTCAGTGAGGTAGTCCTTCCTACATTCCCAGATGAAAGTTGAGGCAGCCCCCCAACTCCCTTGTTCACTCTTAATCAAAAATGTTCAGTAGTCCTTTAAAATCCTTAAGAGGCATCTGGCTGGTTTAGTTGGAAGAGCCTGTGACTCTTGATCTTGGGGTTGTGAATTTGAGCCCCATGTTGGGTATAAAGAGTACTAAAAAAAAGAATAATAAACAAACTGGCTTTTGAAAATCCTTGAGTAAAATCTCAATTCAGTAAAGTCAATGTAACAGGCAAAGCTTCCAACTTTGTAGAACATGAAAACTTTCTCCTCTTCTGTCTCTGGTTTACTGCAATCCAGGGGACTGCACCTTCATGCCCCAGCTCCTCCTCCCACAAAATTACTACCTCTGGTCTGTGGACACATCCTAGGGTTGGACTGGTAGAGGGACAAAGAGAGAAGAGAACATGGTAAAGGGCACCACTGGAGAACTTTCACTTCACAAGTATTGTAATAAACTAGCACTCACTTTCTGCTCCTGGTGCCTGATTAAAGATGATTAAACCTGCGGGGGCGCCTGGGTGACTCAGTTGGCTAAGCATCTGACTCTCGATTTCAGCTCAGGTCATGATCTCACAATTGTGGATTCGAGCCCCTTGTCGGACTCTCTATGGACAGTGTGGAGCCTGCTTGGGATTCTCTCTCTCCCTCCCTCTCTGCCCCTCCCCCACTTGCTCTTTCTCTATCAAAATAAATAAATTTTAAAAACAACTCACAAGAAGGATGATTAAAACTCGGAGAAGAGGCAGGATTTGAGGCCTCTGTTTTAGACCTTCACTGGGAGCACTTGATGACACTTGGTTCCCCTTAGCTGACTGTCCCCTTCCCACACCCAGTCCCGTTCCAGCAATCCGGTTCATGTAGGCTCCAGATTTAGTTCTCACTCCCTAGTAGGTGGCTTGTGTAGAGCTTTGCATGGCTCCAGGCCTGCCTTCTCTCCCAGATGCTCTGTATCTGTTCTTCAGGAAATATCCTGTGGGACTGGGATTCAGAGCACCGCTCACACCAAAGACGTTTTCCTTGCAAATCCTCTTTTAACCTGCAATATTCATCTCTAATCTTTTATGTCCCCAGTGTGGATGCAGGATCCAAGAGCCACAGAAC
>NW_021915246.1:0-1190 GCF_006229205.1 Suricata suricatta | reverse complement strand
AATAAATAAATTTTTAAAAAGAGGATGTGGTGCAGACCTTCTCAGGGCCTTTAACACACTAATATACATTATAGGTGTCCAAAAAGGGAGTACAATATGTGGCATTTCCCAAATTTATTTTGCTGTAGGAATTTGGGAGAGGGTGGAGTGGAACATCTTGAGATTTTGGTGTTTTCTCATGAATGCACTTTAGGAAGTACTGTCTTAAATTGTGGACCTTAGGCACCCTTTTTGGCCACAGGCTTTGAGTAGTACAATCTGAAGAGGAAGATTTAGTAATGGGGATAGAATTAAAGACTTCCTAGACTGGGGGTGCCTGGGCAGCTCAGTAGGTTAAGCATCTGACTCTTAATTTTAGCTCAGGCCATGATTTCACGGTTTGTGGGTTTGAGCCGAGTCAGCACAGAGCCTGCTTGGGATTCTCTCTCTTCCTCTCTCTTAAAATAAGTAAATAAATGTATTTAAAAAAAAAAAAAAGACTTCCCTTGGGTGCCTGGGTGGCTCAGTTGGTTGAGCATTTGACTTCAGCCGATTTTATGACCTTCAGGTTTATGGGTTCCAGCCCCTATGACAGCTCAGAGCCTAAAGACTGCTTTGGATTCTGTGTCGTCTTCTCTTTCTGCCCCTTCTCTGCCTGCTCACTCACTCTCTCTCAAAAATAAATAAACATGAAAAACAAAACAAGACTTCCCAGACTGTGTATTTCCTTAGAAGAGAGGCATTCTGCATAGCAGTGTGAGAAGCAACGCCTAATGAAACTTCGGAGGCGAGGCGTTCCTCACGGAGCTGCTGTTTTACAGTGTGTGTTTCACCGTCACAGCCTGACGGTTTAAATTACATAAGCTCCAAACAGATCATTAAAGCCTATGTGTAATTAGCTTAATTAGACCAAACCACAGAAGATGTCCCAAATAACTCTGAATCTCTCTGTTTTCCAGTTCCTTCCACAAAGGGCGCATTCCACCAGCCCTGCCTGCGTGACCCCCCATGGCACCATTCTCCACCAGACCCTGGACTTCGACGAGTTCATCCCCCCGCTCCCCCCTCCGCCCTACTACCCTCCAGAGTACACCTGTACTCCCACGACCGAGGCCCACAGGTGGGTCTTCCCGGAGCTGGCGGTGGGGACTGGGATTGGCCCCAGGAAGACGGGAGGCGGTCTGGGAGGTGGAACTGGCAAGAGCTACGCT
>NW_021915245.1:0-2352 GCF_006229205.1 Suricata suricatta | reverse complement strand
GACTCCACAGTGTTGTCTGCATGGACCTCGCTGTGTTTGGGGGAATGGTGCCCTGAGCCATCTGTGCGTGGCTCCTATAGGGTAAGAGGGCTCACCATCAACAGATGACAAGGAGAACCCACAGTCACAGGGTCCTGTGCACACACACACTTTACGCAAGCAGGCACTGTGCTAGGGACCAGACCCGCGTTGGCCCATCAGGTCCCCACAACAGACTTGGACGCAGACACTACTCACTTCCCATTTTACGAAAGGGGCAGCGAGGCTTGAGAGCTGAGCCGAGCTGCCCCCCAGTGATTCAGCGACTGAGCGATGAGACCGTCTGACTCCACAGCTCGTGCTTGTGACCCCTCCAGCAGGTCGCCCTCCCTTGAGTTGGCAGAAATAACCACACATTTCAAGATATCATGCACACTGACTTCAGTATTCCGCCCTGGCAGCTGAGGACCCATCCCTAAACTCCACGTGCAGGGTCTACCACCTCGCCGAAGGGGTCGGCCCCATATTACAGTGCCCAGGCGGGTAGGAGCACCCCACACACATGCCCCAGAGAGACATCTGTGCAGAGGGACATTCATGGTCTGGCCCTGCAAGTGCCACCCGCACAGCAGGACAAATGGGGCCTCAGAGAAAGGCCACCCCAACCTGGCCCATCGTTAAGTCCCGTGGGTTAAATTCTTTCAGATGCAAGCAGCCGGCTCCCATTCTCCATGCCAGCTGGGTGAGTGCGGTCAAGGGCAGAGCATGGCGGGGACTGATTCTGAAGGCACAAAGTCTTAGGGGAGGAGGTGGCTTGGGACACATTCTGAAAGGAGCTGTCAGTGCAGAATCACGTGGGCCGCGGCTCTCACAACCAGAAGACAGCAGTCCGCAGCAGGAAGAGGGGACAGAAGTCTCTGCAGAAAGGAGACCCACTCTGTGGCATGTTTCCTACAAGTTGTCCAGCACCCTCCCCCTGCCAAGCCTCTTTCTACCCTCACAGAGACGAACCTGTCTGCAAAGAGGTGGCTTAATTCACTTGAGCTTTCTTCTGTTCTTTGAGGGCATTTTCTAGGTCACCTTGTTCTTCCACTGACATTTCAATCTTCCAAATGTAGATTCAACTTTTCAGGCCGTTTGAACCAAGCCTGCTTCGGTTTAGTCGTGTGGCTTTCTTTCCTCCCTTCCTTCCTCCCTCCCTCTCTCGCTCTCAACGTTTCCCCTTCAAATACATAGAGCTCTGCAGACTGGTGCACGTCTAGGATGACTGATGGCCTACAGTCATCACAGGGGCCCTGCACACGCACACAGAGCAGACACACCAATGATCAAACACAATCCCACCAGCCCGCCCCTCTCTGGCCTCAGCACCCCCAGCTCTGTCCCTGGACACCTGCCCCACCTACACTCTCCCAGATCCTGAAACATTGCATCCCACCTCGAGGGCCGCCCACCGCGGGGCTGATCCCTCTGATGGGGGCCCGGGCAAGTGGAGGCAGCGGAGCTGTGACCGGAGCTGAGAATTAATCACCACTCTGGAGTCATCCGTGTCTGCTTTTCCCCAAGTCTCCTACTCCCGTCTGAAGCCATTTACAGAAGGAAGACACGGCTCTCTTGAGTGGTTGCTGGATCAACTTAGAATATTGTTTACAATGTCACAGAGTCTACTCTTAAAGTTTCCCTTGATTCGTTTTTATTTTCTTTATGATTTTGAATCTTCACCCAAACACCTTTAGGGGAGGAGAACATTTCCTGTACCTATCTCATGCCTTCTGAAGGCCTTCTATTGTTTTGGGGTCACGCACAGGCAGGCCGTGCAGATCCTCTTGGCGTCTTTCCTCTCTTGCAAGTTGGACGCAGTTTCCCCACCCAAGGGGCTGACAACTAAGTGGAACAGCTGGAACCACTCCTGAAGTCTGGGACAGCAAGCATTGAACACAATCTTGCATTCTGTAGCAGATGTATGTCCGTTTTCCAGAATCTTGGAAAAATCTTTAATTACAGCGCTGGACGGTCTCCAGACCTTCTGATGTAGCCATTTTAAGGGTACATATTGCACAGTGTACTTTTCCTTTACCTGAGGAGGGGGGGGGGTGCTTGATTGGATCAGGGGAAAGAGAAGAAGGCAAAAAAGGGATGGAGGTAGGTGATGGTATTAGAGCTGGGGGCGGGAGAGAGTTTCAGGAAGTTCCCGCTGCAAGTAGTTATGCCTTTTCCTTTGTTATAAGGTCCTTAAGAGAAGTGAGAGGCAATATTTCATTTCGAGGCTTAGAATGTCAATGAAAGACAGCCAGCCACTGAATGGTCGACATGTTCTCTCCTCTAGAGTTCCTCTTAAAGCTGCTGTCTCCCATATTGAAAGTCTCCCTCGGT
>NW_021915244.1:0-1190 GCF_006229205.1 Suricata suricatta | reverse complement strand
AAAAATTTTAATTGGGAAAGAAACACAATGGTCTGAGGCCTATAGTGCTTGAAACAAGAAGTAACATCAGCTTATATCTGGTCTTCTATATAAAAAATATGTATTGAGAAAATGCCATTGGGACTTTCTGCCAGACAATGAAGAGAAGACTAATATCCCCCAGCCCCACCCAATCAAGGAGGAAAGAGGTCTGAAGGCTCAATCAATATTTGTTTGATAAAGGCTAAATATCATATAAAAACAAATACCTAGTACGGTCCATGGGCATTGGATGGGATTTGGATAGGCATAGTACATCCAGTGGACATTGAATAAATATTTTTTAAGTAGATAGACAAACAAATAAATAGTGAAGAGTTTGGCTTGAACTGTCCTGGGTTACCAGCAATAGTCGGGAAAGATCTCGTGGGTCAAAAGGGAGATTCTTGATGTTTTATTTTATCTGTTAACTCCTGATCGATGTGACTGCAGTATGATGGATGAAATTGTTTTGCTTGGATAAGATAGATTTCACTGTTTCAGTGACTTGAGTAGGAGAAGAGATTGAGTCACTGCCTTGGGAATGAAATAAATGGAGGAAAGGAAAGAATAAATCAGGTGAAGATGAAAACCCTCAGCTCGGGGCTGTCTTTATATTCAGCCATAGAATCACAGCAGAAACTTTCATACTCTAATTTTCACATAAATCTTTCAGACGCAGTCCATAAGTGGGAGTGGAGGTAGAGTTTGTTTTGTTTGTTTTTAATGTTGAGGTGTGTGTGGGGTTTTTTTTAAATTGTGTCAATCTACAAGTGGTAGATTTGGCCAGGGGCTACAATTGAAACTTTTTTCTTTTAAGTTTTGAAGAGGGGCAGAGTTGACCTGACTTACTTAAATTTATTGTGAGAAGTTTTTCTTAAATGAAATTCTGGCTTCGGGAAAGGGAATTTGAGTGATAGAGAAGTAGGAGAGGAATGGAGGGTGTTTGATTTTACCAGTGCAAAGTTATAATGCTTAAGGGAAGTATACCTTAACCTTCCAGAAATGAGCAAGAAAGTGTTTCATTCAAAAGGAAAAAATACCATGAAGAAGCACTGACTAGCTGCACCATTTACTATCACACAGTAAAGGTTTCTTAAACCTTTATTTTAGCTAGTTGATTTTCTTATGCTGCGAACCTTATTGTTGATTTTCTAATCAACAATATTTTT
>NW_021915243.1:0-1190 GCF_006229205.1 Suricata suricatta | reverse complement strand
AAAAAAAAAAAAGAAAAAGGAACTTTGTATGTCTCTCTCCCCTGCTCAGTGAGGTAGTCCTTCCTACATTCCCAGATGAAAGTTGAGGCAGCCCCCCAACTCCCTTGTTCACTCTTAATCAAAAATGTTCAGTAGTCCTTTAAAATCCTTAAGAGGCATCTGACTGGTTTAGTTGGAAGAGCCTGTGACTCTTGATCTTGGGGTTGTGAATTTGAGCCCCATGTTGGGTATAAAGAGTACTAAAAAAAAGAATAATAAACAAACTGGCTTTTGAAAATCCTTGAGTAAAATCTCAATTCAGTAAAGTCAATGTAACAGGCAAAGCTTCCAACTTTGTAGAACATGAAAACTTTCTCCTCTTCTGTCTCTGGTTTACTGCAATCCAGGGGACTGCACCTTCATGCCCCAGCTCCTCCTCCCACAAAATTACTACCTCTGGTCTGTGGACACATCCTAGGGTTGGACTGGTAGAGGGACAAAGAGAGAAGAGAACATGGTAAAGGGCACCACTGGAGAACTTTCACTTCACAAGTATTGTAATAAACTAGCACTCACTTTCTGCTCCTGGTGCCTGATTAAAGATGATTGAACCTGCGGGGGCGCCTGGGTGACTCAGTTGGCTAAGCATCTGACTCTCGATTTCAGCTCAGGTCATGATCTCACAATTGTGGATTCGAGCCCCTTGTCGGACTCTCTATGGACAGTGTGGAGCCTGCTTGGGATTCTCTCTCTCCCTCCCTCTCTGCCCCTCCCCCACTTGCTCTTTCTCTATCAAAATAAATAAATTTTAAAAACAACTCACAAGAAGGATGATTAAAACTCGGAGAAGAGGCAGGATTTGAGGCCTCTGTTTTAGACCTTCACTGGGAGCACTTGATGACACTTGGTTCCCCTTAGCTGACTGTCCCCTTCCCACACCCAGTCCCGTTCCAGCAATCCGGTTCATGTAGGCTCCAGATTTAGTTCTCACTCCCTAGTAGGTGGCTTGTGTAGAGCTTTGTATGGCTCCAGGCCTGCCTTCTCTCCCAGATGCTCTGTATCTGTTCTTCAGGAAATATCCTGTGGGACTGGGATTCAGAGCACCGCTCACACCAAAGACGTTTTCCTTGCAAATCCTCTTTTAACCTGCAATATTCATCTCTAATCTTTTATGTCCCCAGTGTGGATGCAGGATCCAAGAGCCACAGAAC
>NW_021915242.1:0-1190 GCF_006229205.1 Suricata suricatta | reverse complement strand
AATTTAAGGAACTAATGTTGATAAAAGGAGATGATATGAAAGGTAACATTAGTCAAACTTTTTGGTAGGGAGCACACAGTGATACTTGTTGAAGCAAAATAAGTGAAATATCCATCTATTTGCCTCTTCTGTATCTGATCCATACTTTTAAGACATTAATTAATCAGTACCAAATTACCTAAGAAGAGAGAGAATTCAGTTCGAGGAGTTATCTTATCTTCCTCATTGAAAACTCCAACTGTCCAGTGGGTTTGAACAGCTGGTACACCTTCTACATTTCTCTGGGTCTGATATGATAGTCATATCTGGGTCCTCAGATGTCTATTAAAAACACAAACAAAATTTGGGTGCCTGCGTGGCTCAGTCAGTTAAGCAGCCAAGGTCAGTTCAGGCCATGATTTCTTGGTTCATGAGTCTGAGCCCCAAATCGGGCTCTATGCTGACAGCTCAGAGTGTGGAGCCTGCTTCAGAGTCTGGGTCTCCCTCTCTCTCTGCCCTTTCCCCTGCTCACACTCTGTTTCCCTGTCTCTCAAAAATAAAAACAAACATTTAAAAAAATCAAACAAAAAAACAAAAACAAAAAAATAAACACAAAAAGACCGAAAAAAAGAGGATGGTTTTGTAGCAAAACTGTATAGAAACCATCAACCCTAGGGATCCTCAAAATCAGTACCTATGTGTTTCATAGTTTTGGAGACTATTGTATATATACACACACACATATACACATATATGTGCAGTATATCTCTCTAGATATAGATTTAGATATAGACATAGATTTTTAAACAAATAGACATTTAGAAACTGGTCCTTAATATAGGACAGCAATTCTGCTTTAAATTATTATTATTCAAAATGCTAACTTCACAAAAGTTCCTACTTTTTTTGAAAATAATAATCAGTTACAGAGTATTCAGCAGTTTACCTTTACTAAAAAGCCTTGACAAGTTCTAGGGAGGTAGAGTTCATTGACCTATAATCTATCCATCGCAAATAACATTGATTCTTTGTGAAAGAAGTGGAAACAAAGTTAATTTTTCAGATACATTTATTTACCTGAAATGATTTGATTTAAAAATAATTATTATATAAGAAGACTGCAAACAGTTTCAAGGCAGAATTCACTTGACTAATCCAAATCTCTGAATATACATAGAAAGGAGATCAAGAGAATCTAAGCATTTCTCAGG
>NW_021915241.1:0-1190 GCF_006229205.1 Suricata suricatta | reverse complement strand
CTGGTCCTCCCTTAGGTTTCTCCTGTTCTCCTGTTAGACCTATGAGTGGGAAGAACATTTTAAATTAATTTAATCCATCTTCTGTGCTCTGTCTTTACCTTATCAAATTAAAAAGTAATCCTGAAAGAATGTCATCTAGGCCACTTTGGATGTCTTTTGGGTTTTCTCTGTATGAACTAAATTTCCTAAGCACATTGGGGGACCTTGTATGTGCTGGACCATCTTGTAGGTTCTGGTGATGCAAGGACCAAGTGTGTTTTTGTCTGTACTCGGAGTGCACATTCTCGCTGGAGAAGCTGTCCACAAAAAGTATTTCTAGAGTATAAGATGTACTTGCTACACAGTCAGCATGAACAGAATGTGTTCCTGGCCTCCTTGAGGAAGAGCGTTTTCCTGGTGGGCAGAAAGGTGAATGAGGAGGAGGGAGCCAGGCCTGAGAAAATTGCAGGGATCAAACAGACAGAACCCGCAGCTGGGGTAAATGCTTCAAGCAGCACCATGTCCTGTAGGTAGCTGGGGGCACCTTGGAGGTGGAGCGTAGCTTACAGAGGTGTGGGACAAGGCGCTGAAGGAAAGGTCTAGAGAGAATAGATCAAAAGGGGAAGGAGAAAGGTGATCTGAGATCAGGAAACACAAATACAGCCTCAAAATGGCTTGCAAGTAGCTTTTTTAGGTCACCCAGATTAAAATTTATCACAAGGTTTAAAACAAGTCCCAATTGCTAATCCAACAGTTTAATCTTTTCTGCTCTACTGTGAAAAAAAATAATAAATTGGAGCCAAAGGTTAATGTATAGGGGCATTTATGAAATGTTATTCATGACTGGGAAATACTGGAGACAACAGTAGTGGCCAACATCAGAGAGACAGAATGTATAGGCAAATCGACCATCCAGATAGGGCCACATGACCCGCAGACTTGGAAAACTGCATATTTATTGTGTCCAGTTCTGTTTCTTCTGTGGAGAAAGGGAGAGAAAATTCTCTGCCTGCCTGAGTAGCCTCACTTTTGGACGATTAGATGTAATTCATTGAATAGGACTTTTTTTTTCTTTTTGACTAGAATAGCCAATCAGTTTTGCTATGTTACTTATTTTGATAATAATGGTGGGGTGCCAGGTTGGCTCAGTCAGTTAAGCTGCCGGCTTCAGCTCCGGTCATGATCTCACAGTCCGTGGGTTCGAGCCCTAC
>NW_021915240.1:0-1190 GCF_006229205.1 Suricata suricatta | reverse complement strand
CTCTCAGATCTGTTGGCTTCTGAGAAAGTACTTTCTCAAGCTTCTGGAGCGCAAATCACCACAGCACCCTCATTAGAGGGGCACAGACCCTGTTAAACACTGGGAGTGTTTTGCCTTATGATCTCTGCAGTATCATTTTCCAAGTCAGAGCTGCTCTACCAAGAGTGATGAGAACTTTGTTGGGAGAGGTCATGTGGCTGAACTAGGCATCAGAAGGGTTCAAAACAGGAACCTCAGGTGGAATTCAGTACCCTAAGCCAGACTCCTCTGACATTTCCCCACAGATATGAGGTACAGAGTGGAGTGCTTTCTTGTAACCCAGTAGATGCATTAGTCAGTACTGTCCTTAGACTGGGGCAAGAGCGTTACTACCTGGACCAGCGCGTTTGTGACTCCGCTCTGCCCTCTTCTCTTTCCATGTAGTAAGGACCAAGGGAACTTGCCATCTCAGAGCCCACACTCCAGGTCACTTTTGGACTAAAGACTGAGAATATCTTAGAGAAATAATCCCTAAGCCTATTTTAGGATTTGTCTAGCTTTTCTGAATCTGTCCTACTGAACCAGTTTACTTAGCCTAAGGTTTAACATGTACATGTACGTAGCTACAGGGTGGCTTTTTGAGAAGAAAAGGAAAAAAGGACATGAACAAGACAGTTTGTGGACAGAATTAAGAATCATGGCTACTGTATCTAAATACAAGGTTTCTGAGACTCTTGCGATGTACAAGAGAAGGGAAGGGAAGGGAATGGGCTTCAGGCCACGGTTAAGAGTGGCTCTCCCTACACTGCCAGGTTTAATCCTGATCTCCAAAGGCTCTTAGAAATCAAAATTTGAACCTAGACATCCAGGTATCTACGAAGTTTTATCTGGTAAGATTTGAAGAGTGGACATTTTTTAACAGCTTATTGACTTCATATATAACTTAGAATATGTAGACATAGGCACTTAGGCTTGTGAGCTTCCATTTGGCCTTGGCTCCCAATCCACAAATGCTAAACGTAGGTCTCTCTTAGTTCAAATACCGGCATGCACATGTACAAATATAAGCACACAGATACATACCCCTCACAGTATGGTCTAGACCAGAGCACCCAAAGCACATTAATATACTTTAAATAGGAGTACTGGGGTGCCTACATATGGGTCCCACAGTTCCTACACTGGCAGGGCCCAGTCTACAAAAACCCGTG
>NW_021915239.1:0-1190 GCF_006229205.1 Suricata suricatta | reverse complement strand
CTGGGCAAGAAAAAATACATTATTTTGATACAGAAATATACTGATTCTGGTATGTCACAGCTGCCTCTTAACTGGCATCCTTATAAGCAACTCTAACATCATCCATTCTTTCAGTTTATATTAATGAGTATTAAAAAGTTGTATGTTTACCTACAGGAAAAGAAGGCATAAAAGTATTACTGGTCTCTAAAATTTTACAAATGTCAATTTTTTTCTTCATCATTGAATGCATCTGTACATAAAAAGAATGAAAATGACATCAAAATGGTTCCCTTTACTCCTTGCCTCCTTTCACTAATGATATGTAAAGGCTGCTGAGCCTGCAATAAATGTATTTGTGTCCAATCCTATTCCAATCATTTTACAACCCAGTCTGATTTCTTAAAAGAAAAAAAAGAGGAAGTCACAGGAGATGAGTACAAGCTTCTGCTTTGAGGCATTCCCTGACATTAGCCTTCACTTCGTACTTCTGCTCAAAGTGCCTGATTTGACAAAGCACACAGAGTCAGGAGACAATTTTCTTCACCTTCTCTCCAAAACTGTCTGACAGGAGTCAATAATGATTCTTTCACACAGCTATAATCTAACAATTTTAGATGAAAGTCTGAAGAAACTTTCTAGCTATTCCTTACATTATTTTATTAAAGAGGGGTGTAAAAGTGCATTTGCCTCAGTGGAGCTATTCTCCTCTGGTTCAACTCAATCCAATTTAACAGTACATAGTTTAAGTAACAGAAGTCATAGGCTGCCATGAACATACACTTTGCATGCCACATGAAAGCAAGGGATTCAGAGATGGAGGCAAAAATGGAAAGAAAAAAAATCAGCCTCTCTTCTACAAAAGAATTTCTTTAATAACGACAGCTGGAAAAAATTTCTGTGAGCTTGTGTCCTTCTCCTACGGTTTTATATAGAGCAGCTATCATACTTTTCTTCCTAGGCTACATCTATTGACAGACTGACAAAAGCAAATATTTTTTCCCTTTATATTGCAATAATCATGTATTGTATTTTTAATGCACTCAAAACATTTTATTATTATAACATCAGAATGACAATTCTCCTGAAATGTCCCATATAAAATGATATATTTTAAATATGATAATCAGAAAAGCCACCTATCCATAATTATTATTTTTAGGTTAAATAAAATATCAACACTTTTATTCATGTTGAGGTTAACATTTGCA
>NW_021915238.1:0-1190 GCF_006229205.1 Suricata suricatta | reverse complement strand
TATCTTTCAAGTGAAAATATGATATTTGCAAAAATTGACCATGTGATAAGTCATGAAGCAAATTTCAAAAGACTGAGATGATTAGGAGTATGTATTTTTACCTCAGTGTAATTAGCTTACATATCAGTAACAAAAAATAAACTAGAAAACCACTAACTACTTGAAATTTAAGCCATATACTCATAGACTTGTAAATAAAGCTCAGTAATGAAAAAGAAGAAATATTTCAAAGTAAATCATAATGAGGATGCAACATTTTATAACAAACGACGATTCCATGAAAGAATACTAATGATTCTCACAAGCATTATGCTGAGCAAAAGAAGACAGACACGCACAAAAGAACACTGTGTGATTCCATTTACATAAAGATAAAAGTTCATAAACAGGCTAAACTCATCACTGATGTTAGAATTCAGAATGGCTCTCTCCTGGGTTGGGGGAGTGGGTGTATGCAAGGCAGTACTAGGGAGCTGTTGGGAGGCTGGTAATGTTTTATTTCTTGATTTAGATGCTGGATGTTTTTGCTTTGTGAAAATTCAAGTTATACATTTAGAATGTGCACACTTTTAAAATGCATATTTTACTTCATTTAAAAGCTTGGGTTTTTTTTTTCTTTTTAAAAAAGCACACTCAACAAGGTGAATATAGTCTCACTCAGTACATTCTTATAGTTAAGAGTCATCAATGCTTTCATTTAAGTTTGAAGGGAAGGAGCTAAAAAATGCCACAGCCAGTAGAAGCTGTGGCCCTGAAGTAAATTGGTAATTGTTTCAATTCTTTGCCTAACTGGAGACATACAACTGTAAGTCATCCCCCAGAAAACAGTTAATTCTGTCTTAGTAACTATCTGTTTTATACAGACAATCTCTAAAATAGACCTTCCTTGTCAACTGGGAGAACAGAGGCATGTATGCATATTGGATTAACATGGTTTTAATTGAGACACAAAGGTTGAGGAACACTTTTTTCTTCTCATGCAAATATTTAAAATGGTTCCCTTTGAACTTAACCGAAGGAGGTTTACCAAATGATAGGAAAAGCAGTGTTATTATACCTGATTTAAGAATTACTGATAACATAAAATTGACCATAAAGTAGAATATGTTGTTATACTTCCACCAAAAATTTAAAATTACTCTTACTTAAGAATAACAGCGTGTTTTTTACACAGGGATGCTGAAGCTGAA
>NW_021915237.1:0-1191 GCF_006229205.1 Suricata suricatta | reverse complement strand
AAAAAAAAAAGTGACAATCATATGGTTCTTACCACTTTAACACAAAAGATGTACAGATAATTCCCGAATGGTATTTTTAAAAGTATGCAATTCAGCCAGAAGGAGACTTAGGAAGACCGTGGACGTGTTCTATTGAAACAAATGCTTGAAGTTTGAGTTTCCTCTTCGGTCAGTGAATAACAGATGGTGCGCCGTCTGCCTGACTCACACAGATTTCCAGCTGACGGAGGAGGAAATGATACCTTTACAGCTGTTCCCAGGTTGTCTTCACTTGGCTATTTGTTGTGAAGACTGGAAACGAGTCCTCGTTCTGAAGGGGGATGACTTGTCCCTTAATCTGATGCTGTTTTCAGAACACTGGCTGGCCTGCCCATAGGTTAGTCTTGGGCCTCTGGGGTGGAATCCGCCGCAGCCTCCACTGTGCAAAACAGGGCACACGCCACACCCGGCCCCCGGAGGGCTCCCACGGCTACTTGCCCGGTGCGGCTCGGCTTTACAGTCTCTCGAAAGCCCAGAGAGAAAACGTCTCCAATAAATCAGTGGTGATGCATTAACAGACGGCTGCTGTATTCATTGTTCACAGAATGTAAGTCCTTGATAACGGCATCTGGTACAGTGTATCATCACAAAACAATAGTAATGTTGCCCCAGCAGAAATGGCTTTGATAAATTATACACAAGTAGGATCTTCGAATTCTAGTGTAGATCTAATTTGGGGTTATCGGTACCTGTGAAGCGGTAGATTTTGGTTTTGCATTGTACAGAGGAACAAAAAAAAATCCTGGCAGGAAGCACGGGCGCGTCGGGAGAAGCAATATTTTCTGTAGTAAAGTTGCCGGTGCAGAATTGGCAAGATTTTCACCTCTTTTGACTCAGTCTCTTCTTATTCTATTTAATAAGCTACATTCTCTTTAGCTCGTTTCATTTTATCTAAAAATGAATCTATGAGTACTTCTGAAGTTTGCCACAACTTTAGGAAGAAACTATGAAATTTGATTTCTTTTAAGTGGAGATAAGGGAATAATGTGATTTTGTTGCCATTAATTTCTAAATGAGACGTGTTGATACCACTTAAAGGATCCTGACAAAATCGCCCATAGCCCTTGTTGTCCTATGAACCTTGAAATTTTAAAAGGCCCACAAGGGGCACCTGGATGGCTCAATCGGTTAAACATTCAACTTTGGCTCAGG
>NW_021915236.1:0-1191 GCF_006229205.1 Suricata suricatta | reverse complement strand
GAACATAGGGGAAGGGAAGCAAAAATAATATAAAAACAGGGAGGGGGATGAAACCTAAGAGACTCTTAAATATGGAGAACAAAAGGAGGGTTGCTGGAGGGGCTGTGGGAGGGGCGATGGGCTAAATAGGGAAGGGGCATTAAGGAATCTACTCCTGAAATCATTGTTGGGCTATATGCCAATTAACTTGGATGTAGATTTAAAACATTTAAAAATTTAAAAAAATAAAACTGCATGGGCTCAACAACAATGATTTCTGTTTCTATTATCTCTTATTATGTAACAAACCACCTCAAAATTTAGTGGTGTACGGCCCTGTAGCTTGGCAATCTGGGTGGCCCTTCTGCAGGTCTCTCTTGAGATTGCCCATATGGCTGTGGTCACCTGGTGGCTTGACTGGGGCTGGGAGACCCAAGATGACCTCCCTCACATGGTTGGTGGGTAGTGCCGGCTATTGGCTGGGTGTCTTCATTCTCCTCCACATGATCTCCCATCCTCCAGGAAACTCAATAGGGCTTCTTTCCAGTTTGTTGGCCATAGGCTTCCAAGATGGCAAGAGAAGAGTCTACGGGCTTCCTAAGATCTAAGCTCCAGAATTTTCACATCATCATTTCTGCCACCATCAGTTGGCCAAGGCAAGTCACAACGTCAGCCCAGATTCAAGCTGTAGGAGAAACGGTTTCTATCGCTCAGTAGGAGGAATGGTGACCTGACATTGCAAATGTGATTCATTAAGGTCCATTACTGTAAAATCTACCATCACCTCCATGTTGCATTTGGCTGATGTGGCTCTTAATCTCTTTTATTTTCTAGGTTCTCCTTCTGCCTCTTTCCCCCTACAATTTATATGTCATATAAATGAGTGAGCCATTTATAGAATTTCTCAAAGACTGGATTTCGCTGAGTGCTCCCTGTGATGTCATTCTACATGTTTCACTCCATCCCCTGTGTTTTCTGATTGATAATTAGATCTGAGGCCTCAATCAGCGGTCTTTTTTTGGAAGGCAGCCATGTTCACCACTAAACCACCAATGCACACTTGTGGTCTCTTTTTTAATGCCGAGCTTGACCAACAGACTCCAGTATGTCAGCCTGATGCCTCCTCTGTCAGATCCCATCGCTTTTCAGCAATATTTTCGGCAGTAGCCACTAAGCATTATTGCAGAACCCTTGTTGTCTTTCAAATACAAT
>NW_021915235.1:0-1191 GCF_006229205.1 Suricata suricatta | reverse complement strand
AAAAAAAAAAGTGACAATCATATGGTTCTTACCACTTTAACACAAAAGATGTACAGATAATTCCCGAATGGTATTTTTAAAAGTATGCAATTCAGCCAGAAGGAGACTTAGGAAGACCGTGGACGTGTTCTATTGAAACAAATGCTTGAAGTTTGAGTTTCCTCTTCCGTCAGTGAATAACAGATGGTGCGCCGTCTGCCTGACTCACACAGATTTCCAGCTGACGGAGGAGGAAATGATACCTTTACAGCTGTTCCCAGGTTGTCTTCACTTGGCTATTTGTTGTGAAGACTGGAAACGAGTCCTCGTTCTGAAGGGGGATGACTTGTCCCTTAATCTGATGCTGTTTTCAGAACACTGGCTGGCCTGCCCATAGGTTAGTCTTGGGCCTCTGGGGTGGAATCCGCCGCAGCCTCCACTGTGCAAAACAGGGCACACGCCACACCCGGCCCCCGGAGGGCTCCCACGGCTACTTGCCCGGTGCGGCTCGGCTTTACAGTCTCTCGAAAGCCCAGAGAGAAAACGTCTCCAATAAATCAGTGGTGACGCATTAACAGACGGCTGCTGTATTCATTGTTCACAGAATGTAAGTCCTTGATAACGGCATCTGGTACAGTGTATCATCACAAAACAATAGTAATGTTGCCCCAGCAGAAATGGCTTTGATAAATTATACACAAGTAGGATCTTCGAATTCTAGTGTAGATCTAATTTGGGGTTATCGGTACCTGTGAAGCGGTAGATTTTGGTTTTGCATTGTACAGAGGAACAAAAAAAAATCCTGGCAGGAAGCACGGGCGCGTCGGGAGAAGCAATATTTTCTGTAGTAAAGTTGCCGGTGCAGAATTGGCAAGATTTTCACCTCTTTTGACTCAGTCTCTTCTTATTCTATTTAATAAGCTACATTCTCTTTAGCTCGTTTCATTTTATCTAAAAATGAATCTATGAGTACTTCTGAAGTTTGCCACAACTTTAGGAAGAAACTATGAAATTTGATTTCTTTTAAGCGGAGATAAGGGAATAATGTGATTTTGTTGCCATTAATTTCTAAATGAGACGTGTTGATACCACTTAAAGGATCCTGACAAAATCGCCCATAGCCCTTGTTGTCCTATGAACCTTGAAATTTTAAAAGGCCCACAAGGGGCACCTGGATGGCTCAATCGGTTAAACATTCAACTTTGGCTCAGG
>NW_021915234.1:0-2352 GCF_006229205.1 Suricata suricatta | reverse complement strand
GGATTGGGCTCCAGGGTCCAGCTCGTGCTGATCGCTGACCTTGAAGCCTGTTTGGGCTTCTCTCTCCCCCCTCTCTGCCCCTCCTGGACCCCAGAGAGAAGACAGTTGAGTGTGAACCAGAAAGTGAGTTCTCACCAGACACCCGATCTCAGGTGCCTTGCCATCACACTTCCCAGCTTCCAGACCCGCGGGAGGTAAGGATCTGTTGTCTGTAAGCCACCCAGTCTGCAGTGACTGTGAGCGCAGCCCGAAGGGACCAAGGCAGAAGCCGACTCCCTGTCCCTTCTGCATCCTAGCAATCTACAAGGTTGCTGTGCTTTTGAAAGTAGGGCGAAAAATAACTCAATGGGAGATGGTTCCAGAATTATATTACACAAAGAGGCTTTACTGAAAGATACTTTAAACAATAGAAAAGATAGCCCTGCAAAATAAAAGGAAATACCAACATTCACAATGAGAAGTCCCCTCCCCTTATACTGATGTCCTCTCTCTGGAGCGATGGGGTTTGCAGCCAACAAGTCGGTTGTGCACAGACCAGAGGCTGAAGCCCGAGTCTGGGAATTTTCTCTTCCAAAACAAGCTCTGTTCTCCCGTCCAGAGATTCTGCCTGGAAACCAGGTGGCCCTGGGGGGAGAGGCGAGGGTCCGGCCCCTCAGCCCCCACCCCTCCCCGGGCTCCCCAGGGCCAGCCCGAGCCAGTTCTGCAGCCACCGGAAGATGCTCTACAGGGAGAAGCTTGGAAGTCAGACTCCAGCCAATGGAGGGCAGGGACGTGCAAACCAACATGCAAACGAGATGCTAATGGCCCAGAGCCACCGCCCTCTGACCTGGCGCCTGAGCTGGAGGCTGGGGGAGTCCAAGGGAGTCTCGGGAGCCAGGTCCATGCAATGGGAGGCACCTGGGATGAGGAGGGTGGACTCCGAGGGCCCTGAGGCTGCTGTTACGTTGAGCGCGTGCCAGGGGTCCCTGTCCTATGGAAAGGAAGGAGGAATGGCACGCAGCGCCTGGGCTAGGGGCCCACCCAGAGGGCAGGTTCTGAGGGCTGCTCACCATTAAGGAACAGCACCTGGGTGGCCCCTGGGGTCTGGCCGCCATAGTAGGCGTTGGTCCGGGCCATGGCCTGGGCTACGGAGATGCAGGGGAGCCCGAACCCCTGCTCACAGAGCAGGAGCTGGGAGGTCAGCGCCGGCAGCTTTGAGAACAGGCAGCTGGGGTCCTCACAGGTGACATCTGTGGGGCGTGGGGATACAGTGTGGGACAGGTGGCCTGAAATGGTCACTACAGAGCCTCCCCTGGTGGGGACCCAGGCAGCCCCGTACCCTCCTGAGCAAAGCCCCTGTAAGAGTAATAATAATCAGTCAGCACTTAAAGAGTGCTTACTGTACTGATGTTATTCTTAGTGTGTTACATATAGTATCTCCTTTAATTCTGGGAACAAACTTATGAGAGGCACTGCTATTATTCCCATTTTACAGATTGGAAGCTAAGGCACAGAGAGAGAGCTTAGGTTATTTGCCCGAGATCATACAGGTAAGAAATGGTGGAGCTGGAATGTGAACGCTTCCCTTTAAACCACATCTTCATTGCCTTCAGGAGATGGGAACAGATTGGAACTTAACTCTGGAGTAGGGGACCCAGATTGAGCAAATAGAATGACAGGATGTAATTGACAGTTAAATTTGAATTTCAGTTAACACATATTTTTTAGTATAAATGTGTCGCATGAAATATTTGGACACACACTAAAACAAAAGTTTTCTCAAATTCAAATGTAACTCTTCGTCCTGTATCGTCTTTGGCAACCCTGCCAAGGGGCCACTGGGAGCCATGGATGGAAGAACAAGGTCATGTTTAGAAAACTCTCTCTAGGTGAGGACACTGGATGGTAAGGGTGCCATCAAGGCCTGGAGACCAGAGAGGAGGCGGCAGCTGGGATCCAGCAGGAGGGCACGGGGCCTCCCCCAGGGCAGCAGAGCTGGGAATGGAAAGGGGGTTGGGATGAACCCAGGGGCTGCCCAGGGGACAGTGGGCAGGACTCTGGCTGACAGGCTTCGGGACACAGGAGAGGATGGGTGTAGAACGTGCCAGTGTTTCTAGGCCCCCGACTGGGGAGAGGGTGGGGTCACTCCTGGGATAGGGACATAGAGGAAGAGTAGAGTGCAGGGACCATCACTCATGTGAGGGCTGTGTGCGTGAGGGATTCTGGCACATTCTACCACAGCTGTGTGCCTTCAGCCCCGCACCTGCGGATAAAACCAGGCCCAGCAGTGTGGCCAGTGTCCTATGGAAATGGAAACACGTCCAGAGGACGAGCCAGCCTGTCTTGGCACCCGCGGGACGCGCGGCGGGCCAC
>NW_021915233.1:0-1191 GCF_006229205.1 Suricata suricatta | reverse complement strand
GCTCAGTAGATTCTGGCTCCATTCTCCTCCAGCTAGTTTAGTTCAGTATGTGTGGCAGCTCTTTCAACTCCAAGGCAGCTGCCTTGTACATCTGCTCAACTGAAAAGCAGTTACTGGGGAAAATCCACCTTCTCTGAAATGCTGACAGTGAGGGAAAGAAAAGAACAAAGTGTGGAAATTCTGGGCCTGTGGACAACTACTCTGGAAGCTACTGTTACACATGAGGCAGTGTTGCACTGTACAGTGTGAAGAACCTGCACTCTGGAGCCAGCCGTCAGGGCTTGAAGGAACCTGACGTATCTTGTTCCTGAACTTCAACATTCTCTCTGTAAATTGGAGAAAATAACAGAACCTACCTATGGGACTTTATTAATCATGCCTCATAAAATTAAGAAGCATTAAGCATCACAGGGTTACTGTGTGTAATGATCATGACCATGGCAACAGCTGATGGTTACACAGCCCTCATCAGGCACCAGGTACAGTTATCAGCACTGAAAACTGATTCAGATTTAATCCTTTTGTCAACCTTACAATTTAGATTCATTATAAGCCCATTTTATAGTTAGGAAACTAAAGTACAATAAGGCAAACTGGTTTACCCAAATTCGTCTATGAGCGGCAAAATAAGAATTCAAGCCCAGTCAGGTTTCAGACTCCACTCTCACCAACCACCTATTCTTGTGACAGGCGATACACTGTGTGA
Source organism: Suricata suricatta (assembly GCF_006229205.1). NCBI lineage: Eukaryota > Metazoa > Chordata > Mammalia > Carnivora > Herpestidae > Suricata > Suricata suricatta. The sequence continues at coordinate 485 of NW_021915233.1, read as the reverse complement.
GGCCACTGCCTGGCCCACAGTAAATGCTTTGTTGCCCCTCCATACTCCCAGTCAGCATTAAAAAGAAGCTAGAGCTAGAGTCTATTAACTAATTTCAATTTGAATAATTATATTTTACCAGCAAAATAAAGATTACATTGGTAAATGTTAAGAGAACTGATAGTTTTCTGATTCCTACAAAGAGACTCTATTGCTTATTCCCATGTTGAGTAGGGTAAGACTTTGTACTGTAGACTTTTAAAAGAATGGCTGCAATTAATCTCCTTTTATAATGTGACTCTGCAAGCCCTTCTATCATGTGCACAATCTAGTTCCCTAACCCTTGAATTTCGGCTGGCCTTGTGAGCTGCTTTACCCTAGAACGCAGGGGAAGTGAAACTGTTGGTCAGTTCTGGGCCAAAGACTCAAGGAACCCCGCTCACTTCTGCCCCATCTCCTGGAACTCTACTGAGCTCCCTCCTCGGTGAGTAAGACTATGCTGCATG
>NW_021915232.1:0-1191 GCF_006229205.1 Suricata suricatta | reverse complement strand
ACTGAAGGGATCCACAAGCATTGAGATGTGAGATGGTCAGACCCTACCCTAGGCACCCCAGGCACCAGGAATTAGTCTCCATAGTACCTGTCTTTGAAAACTAGTGGGCCTTTGGGTGCTTTTAAAATCAGCAGTCTAACTCCGGGAGAGCCATTGGGCAATAGGAAACTAAATTCCTTCCCTTAAGGAGCCGACGTTCTAAGTAATTCCACCAGGACACAGCACAGAATCAGCAGTTCGAAAATGATGTGAGGTATATGTGAAGGAGATTTTACTAATCTCAAAATATGTTCTGGAGGGGCAAGGATCTTTAAAAGATTTCTTCAGGAACAAAAATGCTAGCAAGCAACCTTTCTCAATACTCCCCATATTAGATACTTGGACATTTGCAGGAACCAGCCCAAATACCTTCTACCCATCTTAACTGGCACCACATGCCTCACCCCTGCGTTCCCCTGCAGACCTGCCACATCCAACCCACCCATCTCAGTTGGCGTTCCTCCAGTGCGGTTTCTACCCACCCATACACTGCAAGCAGCCTGGCAGAGACTGGTGTCACTCCAAAGTAACTCCTGTCTTGTGGAAAGGGAGAGAGAACCAGTGTGCCTGTAGGCCCCTAGCAGCCAAGCCTCTAAACCAGCTGGGCAGAGAATAAGCCCTGCTGTTTGGGGTGCCAGCAACTGTGACAGATGAATTAAGTGCTGATATTCTTTTGACTGCTGACAACCCCCACCAACAGAAGCTTCTCAGCTGGCCATGCAGGGAGTAATCTTGGCTATTCAGTACACATCTGAAACTGTGGCAGAGAGGCTAACTGCAGACTGCTACCCAGACTGCCAACCTTGCCTACCTACGACCCTGTAGCATCTCAAACAGGCCTCTCAACAGCACAGGGACCAAACCTTGTCAACTGAACCCATAGCAGGCAAAGCTGGCCATTGCAACTGGCTGGGCAGATGGTAAATGGGACTTAGCCACAAAAGTAGAGTGCATGCAGCCCACACAGGAGACGCCCCTGGAGCACTGGTGACTAGGGGATTGTGCTATAGGGCACTAAAGAACTCTTTACTGGAGGCCACTACTTTGGAGACCAAGAAACATAGTTGACTTACCCAATACATTGGGGAATAAAACACAGAGAATTGGACAGAATGAGGAGACAGAGGAATATGTCACAATTATAAGAAAAAA
>NW_021915231.1:0-1191 GCF_006229205.1 Suricata suricatta | reverse complement strand
ATGATTACCATTTTCTGTTGTCTTGCCTTTTAATTCAGTCACCAGCACTTATCTATGTCTTTTGATTCCTCCTTTTTTTGTGTGTGACTTATAAATAGCACTACTCCAGAGCTTGGTCTGAGATCCTTTATTCCTGACTCTTTACATTTTTTTAAATGATTTTTTAATGTTTTATTTATTTTTGAGTCTTGACACACAGAGACATAGCATGAACAGGGGAGGGGGAGAGAGAGAGGAAAACACAGAATCTGAAGCAGGCTCCAAGGTCTAAGCTGTTAGCACAGAACCTGATGCAGAGTTGACCCCACAAACTATGAGATCATGACCTGAGCTGAAGTCAGACGCTTAACTGACTAAGCCACCCAGGTACCCCTTGCCTATTTACACTTATACCCCAAGAGATCTCGTGGTAAAATAGTCTCTGCTATTAGATAATAAGTAGCTTATAAAAACATTTAAAATTTCTAGTTTAGAGGTCACTGAGCATTTGCAAAAAAAAAAACTTTAGTTTTCATTAACTGTATTAAAATATATTTCTTTGTACTGGCCCCATATTTGAGGCAGTTTTTGAATTTAATGGGCTGTGTAACTCATTAGGGGAAAAGCTATAACATAAATGAGAAATGACAGCAACAAGTCTGAATGGATGAGTTCTGTTTAGAAACAAAATGCTAGGTTTGGTGACTCTCATGAGTAGTAGAAGTTATTAGGTATGCCGAAGTTAAAGTGTAAAGGTGAGGGTACGTTAAAAGTAATTTAATACTAGAATATGTGTAGAAAGTAATCACTGGAGAAGTTGTGTTTTGAATGAGTTCTTATTTTCAAAAAGTCATCTTTAAGATAAAAGTGACTCATGACACATTTATAAATGGACAATGTCATACAAATAGTTGGGTGTATGAGAAGTAAGTTTGAGCCAATTCCTGACAGACTAAGACCTTGAAGATACACAGGTCTTAGATATACATAAAATCAAGTCTCAAAACAACTGTTTGCATTAGCAATTATTAATTTCCTCTTGATGGTACAAAGTCAAAGACTACATAAAGATTGAAACTTTATTGGTGAACTGTGGCAATGCACTCTATCAGGCAACCTAACTAGCACGTTGTAATTCAACTAATATTTATTGAGACCTCATTGTGTCCAATGTCTTTATTTCTTCATTCCTTCTTTCATTATTTCATTCAT
>NW_021915230.1:0-1191 GCF_006229205.1 Suricata suricatta | reverse complement strand
CCAGCATCACAAAGGCCCAGCAAGGCAGTGCAGCTCTGTTGGATAAGGATCAGCCTTTTTAGGTTTCGCGTGTATTCGCTTATATTCCAAAGATTTAAGGTCAGATTACAGTAGACTGCCATTCTCTCAGACAGGGTGCCTCTATTGGACAAAGTCGGCCTCCAGTCACCTCAAAGGTTGACCCTCCTCATGCCTGCCTGCTGGCGTTAGCTAGGCACCAGTCCCTGGCACAATGGCCATGGCCATCGCGGGTGACTTGGTTTCAGTCAAGGCATGTTGGTACAGGTCAAGGTAATACACGAACCAAAAGTGTGCTTCAGGTCACTGTGAGGCAGAAACTTTGAAGTGCATTGGCCAGACCGGTATGTAAATGTGCACGCTAGCTCTGTACTAGCTCGTAACACATTCCTTGTGTAATCAGTTACCACAAATCGAATGGATCAGCACAACAGAAATTTGTTCTCTCCTATTCTGGGGTCTAGAATTCCAGTATCACAGTATCAGTGGGCCGTTTTCTTGTCAGGGTCTCTAAGGAGGAACCATCCTTGATTCTTCCTAGCTTCCGGTGGCTCATGGAAACCCCTAGCATCCTTGGCTTGTTCTAACTCCATGCCCGCACTGCCCACTCTGCATGCCCTGCGTCTTCTCTTCCTAGAAGGACCCCAGTCATTAGATTTAAAGCCCACTGTCCCCAGTACAATATCATGTCAATCTTTATCTAATAATATCTGTAAAGACCCTATTTGTTGGCCAGTGAGAAGAAGGCCAGCTCTGAACCGGGAAATGGACCCTTACCTGACACCTTGACTTGGACTTTCCAGCCTCCAGAACTGGGAGAAATAAATGTTGTCTGAGCCACTCAGTCTATAGTGTTTTAATTTTTTTTGTTTATTTTTGACACAAAGAAACACAGAGTATGAGCAGGGGAGGGGCAGAGAGGGAGGGAGACACAGAATCTGAAACAGGCTCCAGGCTCCGAGCTGTCAGCACAGAGCCCGACTCAGGGCTCAAACCCACAAACTGGGAGATCATGACCTGAGCCGAAGGCAGACACTTAACTCACTGAGCTCCCCAGGTGCCCCAGTCTATGGTGCTTTGGTTGTAGCAGCCTGGACAGGCTACAACACACACCTTATTTTATTTATCTTCAAAATAGCAATAAGACATAGTAGAGGAATATACTTGGGCTCC
>NW_021915229.1:0-1191 GCF_006229205.1 Suricata suricatta | reverse complement strand
AATAAATAAATTTTTAAAAAGAGGATGTGGTGCAGACCTTCTCAGGGCCTTTAACACACTAATATACATTATAGGTGTCCAAAAAGGGAGTACAATATGTGGCATTTCCCAAATTTATTTTGCTGTAGGAATTTGGGAGAGGGTGGAGTGGAACATCTTGAGATTTTGGTGTTTTCTCATGAATGCACTTTAGGAAGTATTGTCTTAAATTGTGGACCTTAGACACCCTTTTTGGCCACAGGCTTTGAGTAGTACAATCTGAAGAGGAAGATTTAGTAATGGGGATAGAATTAAAGACTTCCTAGACTGGGGGTGCCTGGGCAGCTCAGTAGGTTAAGCATCTGACTCTTAATTTTAGCTCAGGCCATGATTTCACGGTTTGTGGGTTTGAGCCGAGTCAGCACAGAGCCTGCTTGGGATTCTCTCTCTTCCTCTCTCTTAAAATAAGTAAATAAATGTATTTAAAAAAAAAAAAAAAGACTTCCCTTGGGTGCCTGGGTGGCTCAGTTGGTTGAGCATTTGACTTCAGCCGATTTTATGACCTTCAGGTTTATGGGTTCCAGCCCCTATGACAGCTCAGAGCCTAAAGACTGCTTTGGATTCTGTGTCGTCTTCTCTTTCTGCCCCTTCTCTGCCTGCTCACTCACTCTCTCTCAAAAATAAATAAACATGAAAAACAAAACAAGACTTCCCAGACTGTGTATTTCCTTAGAAGAGAGGCATTCTGCATAGCAGTGTGAGAAGCAACGCCTAATGAAACTTCGGAGGCGAGGCGTTCCTCACGGAGCTGCCGTTTTAGAGTGTGTGTTTCACCGTCACAGCCTGATGGTTTAAATTACATAAGCTCCAAACGGATCATTAAAGCCTATGTGTAATTAGCTTAATTAGACCAAACCACAGAAGATGTCCCAAATAACTCTGAATCTCTCTGTTTTCCAGTTCCTTCCACAAAGGGCGCATTCCACCAGCTCTGCCTGCGTGACCCCCCATGGCACCGTTCTCCACCAGACCCTGGACTTCGACGAGTTCATCCCCCCGCTCCCCCCTCCGCCCTACTACCCTCCAGAGTACACCTGTACTCCCACGACCGAGGCCCACAGGTGGGTCTTCCCGGAGCTGGCGGTGGGGACTGGGATTGGCCCCAGGAAGACGGGAGGCGGTCTGGGAGGTGGAACTGGCAAGAGCTACGCT
>NW_021915228.1:0-1191 GCF_006229205.1 Suricata suricatta | reverse complement strand
CTCCTCAGCTCCGTGGTGGCCTTGAAACCCACGACCTCACATCCAGGATAGTTCTGAACACCAGCAACCTGTCATCCACTGGAGGGGACAGAACTGATTGGATATCCCTAGCAATCTCTCTTCCTAGACAATTGCCATTTTGACGTGCCTGGTGACGCCCTGAAAAGCACCACTCCCTGGGCTTGTCCTGTAATTGAACAGTCTGAGAGTTAGCTGTGTGCACAGCCCTGTTCTCCAGCTTCAGGTGCCAGGCAGGACTCCTGTAGGAAGTGCTCAATAGGAGGGACAACAGTGAGCATCCTTGTTTCTGATCTTACCAGGAATACTTCTAATTCTTCACCTAGGAATAATGTATGCTGTCAATTTCTGTAGATTTGTATACCCTTCTAAACAAATGCTTTTAAATTTTTCTTCATGAATATTTATTGCTTTTTATTCCATTTTTGGGGATGATTGTGTGACATTCCTCTTCTGATATGTTAACAAGGTGCCTGGTTATATTGCCTGTAAGCTCCAAATTCACTCTGGCCCTGCTCTACGGAAATGCTCTGGGTCCTTGAAATGTTTTCTTGCAGCGGTTGTTACTAAGGTTTGTCCATAGAGGGCGCCAGAGACAATGAAAAGGACAGATTTTGCATCTTGGAGGTCCCTGGCTGGCCCAGCAGGCCGCCGGGGAGAGCAGAGGAGGGGAGCCAGGCTTCTCCAGCACCAGGCTCTGCATCCTCGCAGCTTCTCCCGGGCGGCGCCAGGCTGCAGCGCGACCGTGTGCAGTCTGCACTACGGGGTCTCCAGCTTCCCTTAAACCTCCGTGGGGCAGTAAAAATATATCTGTCTTCTGGTGAGAAGGACTTGGATTTATATGCTCTATCCCAGCCTAGACAGGATACTTTCTGGGTGCTCCTCCTCAGCTCTGAGCAGGCGAGTCTTCCTTGTGGGATCTAACTCAATTCTTGAGAGATTCCACTTCGAGTGCTTTAACTCGGCCAAGGAATGGGGGGGGGGGAGGTTCTTTGAAGGATCTATCTCAGCAATGGCAGGGGGAAGTGGTGGGGGGTGGATAGACTGTCTTGGGAGCTATAACAAATTACCAAAGACTGGGTGGCTTACAGTTCTGAAGGCTGGACGTTCAAGATCAGGGTGCCAGCATGGACAGTTTCTGGTGCGGGGCTCGCCGACAGCTGACTTCTTGCA
>NW_021915227.1:0-1191 GCF_006229205.1 Suricata suricatta | reverse complement strand
GAACATAGGGGAAGGGAAGCAAAAATAATATAAAAACAGGGAGGGGGATGAAACCTAAGAGACTCTTAAATATGGAGAACAAAAGGAGGGTTGCTGGAAGGGCTGTGGGAGGGGCGATGGGCTAAATAGGGAAGGGGCATTAAGGAATCTACTCCTGAAATCATTGTTGGGCTATATGCCAATTAACTTGGATGTAGATTTAAAACATTTAAAAATTTAAAAAAATAAAACTGCATGGGCTCAACAACAATGATTTCTGTTTCTATTATCTCTTATTATGTAACAAACCACCTCAAAATTTAGTGGTGTACGGCCCTGTAGCTTGGCAATCTGGGTGGCCCTTCTGCAGGTCTCTCTTGAGATTGCCCATATGGCTGTGGTCACCTGGTGGCTTGACTGGGGCTGGGAGGCCCAAGATGACCTCCCTCACATGGTTGGTGGGTAGTGCTGGCTATTGGCTGGGTGTCTTCATTCTCCTCCACATGATCTCCCATCCTCCAGGAAACTCAATAGGGCTTCTTTCCAGTTTGTTGGCCATAGGCTTCCAAGATGGCAAGAGAAGAGTCTACGGGCTTCCTAAGATCTAAGCTCCAGAATTTTCACATCATCATTTCTGCCACCATCAGTTGGCCAAGGCAAGTCACAACGTCAGCCCAGATTCAAGCTGTAGGAGAAATGGTTTCTATCGCTCAGTAGGAGGAATGGTGACCTGACATTGCAAATGTGATTCATTAAGGTCCATTACTGTAAAATCTACCATCACCTCCATGTTGCATTTGGCTGATGTGGCTCTTAATCTCTTTTATTTTCTAGGTTCTCCTTCTGCCTCTTTCCCCCTACAATTTATATGTCATATAAATGAGTGAGCCATTTATAGAATTTCTCAAAGACTGGATTTCGCTGAGTGCTCCCTGTGATGTCATTCTACATGTTTCACTCCATCCCCTGTGTTTTCTGATTGATAATTAGATCTGAGGCCTCAATCAGCGGTCTTTTTTTGGAAGGCAGCCATGTTCACCACTAAACCACCAATGCACACTTGTGGTCTCTTTTTTAATACCGAGCTTGACCAATGGACTCCAGTATGTCAGCCTGATGCCTCCTCTGTCAGATCCCATCGCTTTTCAGCAATATTTTCGGCAGTAGCCACTAAGCATTATTGCAGAACCCTTGTTGTCTTTCAAATACAAT
>NW_021915226.1:0-1191 GCF_006229205.1 Suricata suricatta | reverse complement strand
ATCTAACAGTAATTACCTCCCCAAGGCCCTATCTTCAATTACCATCAGGTGGGGCGATGGGTTCCACATGTGAATTTAAGAGTGATACAAACATTTAGTCCATAGTACCCAGCAACCAAAATCTCAGAAAAACAGTATTTCCTAGAATTACGAGGACTGCAAATGCCAATACTCCATGTGAAAGAACTTCAGAAAGAAGCCTGTGTCACTAGCTTTTACCAAACTTTCTAAAGAAATCTGCAAAAGAAAAAGCTAGGACTTTGGGGGATAAGTTACAGAATACATCACTTCTAGCTGGCATAAGTGGGGTGAGCATCATCTGTGTTGAGTGCTTGGTATGTGTTAGATATTTGAGTTACAGATTGGCGATTCACTCTGACACTGGAATTAAGGTGCTTTGGTGGGGGTGTGAGCACACTAACTGCCCTGGTTTACTATGAGATTCTGCTTTTCCAGGGTAATTGTACCTTATGAAGCTGTATTCCATGCCTTTTATGATTCAACTATCATCAAAGCATGGATGGAGAAAGGCATTGAGATACATCAAATGCCAGAGGCTTCCCTCTGAACTCCTTTCCCTCAGGCTGTTGCTCACAATTACCCCAGGTTGGGCATCCACTAACAGAACCCTCATGAAGCAATCAGATGTCATTTCTTCTTTCTCTCAGCTGTGTGCATAAAGCACATTAGTAAATCCCACCCATGGTTTTAGAAAAGAGAGTTTATTCCACAGCTGGTACAGTTCACTCGCGGTATAAAGTCTAACAGTTGGGCCACTGTTTTGATGACACCTCCACCCTGTGATAAATACCATGGGCAGCTCAGTGAGGGTACAGAGACGCAGGCCATTCTAGGGGAGGCTTAACCTGAGTTCTGCTATGAATGAAGGATAAAAATGAAAGTTAATTGGCTATACTGTCTACTCATAGCACTGGAAGGAAAAATAGAAATTAAGTGAATGGAAGTAAAAAGTTTCAAACCTGATCTCTGGACCTGTATCCCAAGGTTCAGAGTACAACTTTCATTCCAAAGGAGGTGACATTTCCCTCTGAGAGTAGTTTGTGACATTCCTCATGGAAGGACAAGAGGGTTCTTAGTTATAAACAGAGACTAACTCTGGAAAGGAATCTGTCAAAGGGATACTGCATTCTCACAGAATTATGGAGAAGACCAGGCTTGAGGATGCAGCCA
>NW_021915225.1:0-1191 GCF_006229205.1 Suricata suricatta | reverse complement strand
GCTATGGATCAAGGAGTTTCCTCTAGGGTATGAAAACTTGGCTTCTTTTCATTACATTAAAAAGAAAATCATACTGCAAGAACTGCTGAGTTCTGCATTTCTCCATGGAAATTAACCAATTTAAACAAAAAGCAGTGATATGTGATTCACTCACTTACAATTAAGATTAGCTCAGTATATTCAGCATCAAGGTACAATTTTTCTTTGGACTACCATTGTCTCCAGAGTATTCAGCAGCAGTATAAAGGGTCAGGCTTAATAAATTATTAAATATCCTAGTGGGAACCTGCTGCCTAACCTATAATTTTTCTGAGTAGTACTGCAACAGTGAGAAATGTGTGGGTGTTTGATTTTATGCATATGTTTGCAACTAATCCAATTTTTAAAAACTTGGGTTAAAAAATTGTACCTGATATTTATTCATAGTAAATTTTTTCTTTAATTCAGTAAAGTGCATCTAAATTGCCAAACTCAGAATTGGATTTTGCATAATTTCCATATCGTTAATAATTTCTTTTGGTATGAAACTATAAATATGCTTTTGCATTCTTTCTAACCAACCAAAGACATTTTCTTTTCTTGTTAGGAAATTTTAATATAAAAATATTCTATAATAATGATGAATATAGCTGATAATGATTTGCAATAATCAGAGTTATGACATAAAAATTAAGTTATTAATTTGTATAGTTTATTAAAATTTGTTTTTGTTTTGAATGACATACATAGTTCCCATTAAGAAGCAAACTTAAAATATTTTGTGGATTATCAAATATCTTGATATTTTAATGTTAACTTTATTATTATCTATATTTTTAAAATATCATTTAGTTCTTGGTAAACTGAATCATTATTCTATCTTTCCAACTGTGCATTATAATTAAAATCAAACAGAAATATCAGAATTCCTGAAAAGTGAAGGTCCTTATTTGAAAATTTTTGGTGATCTAAAGATATCCAGGAAAGAGTGTAAAATTAGGCTAATTGACTGAGTGAAAATACCATATATCCCTTTAATGTCAGTGATGTGATTATAATGACAAAAAAAATAAAATATAATTTTGGAAAAATTTGTTTGTGATAGTGCATTCCATCTTAGATATTACTGCAATGATTATTTTCCCTATAAAGATGACAACACTCACTATATAATATACGTTGATGTAGATTTTTATGTAATAGCTGAAATCC
>NW_021915224.1:0-1191 GCF_006229205.1 Suricata suricatta | reverse complement strand
ACTGAAGGGATCCACAAGCATTGAGATGTGAGATGGTCAGACCCTACCCTAGGCACCCCAGGCACCAGGAATTAGTCTCCATAGTACCTGTCTTTGAAAACTAGTGGGCCTTTGGGTGCTTTTAAAATCAGCAGTCTAACTCCGGGAGAGCCATTGGACAATAGGAAACTAAATTCCTTCCCTTAAGGAGCCGACGTTCTAAGTAATTCCACCAGGACACAGCACAGAATCAGCAGTTCGAAAATGATGTGAGGTATATGTGAAGGAGATTTTACTAATCTCAAAATATGTTCTGGAGGGGCAAGGATCTTTAAAAGATTTCTTCAGGAACAAAAATGCTAGCAAGCAACCTTTCTCAATACTCCCCATATTAGATACTTGGACATTTGCAGGAACCAGCCCAAATACCTTCTACCCATCTTAACTGGCACCACATGCCTCACCCCTGCGTTCCCCTGCAGACCTGCCACATCCAACCCACCCATCTCAGTTGGCGTTCCTCCAGTGCGGTTTCTACCCACCCATACACTGCAAGCAACCTGGCAGAGACTGGTGTCACTCCAAAGTAACTCCTGTCTTGTGGAAAGGGAGAGAGAACCAGTGTGCCTGTAGGCCCCTAGCAGCCAAGCCTCTAAACCAGCTGGGCAGAGAATAAGCCCTGCTGTTTGGGGTGCCAGCAACTGTGACAGATGAATTAAGTGCTGATATTCTTTTGACTGCTGACAACCCCCACCAACAGAAGCTTCTCAGCTGGCCATGCAGGGAGCAATCTTGGCTATTCAGTACACATCTGAAACTGTGGCAGAGAGGCTAACTGCAGACTGCTACCCAGACTGCCAACCTTGCCTACCTACGACCCTGTAGCATCTCAAACAGGCCTCTCAACAGCACAGGGACCAAACCTTGTCAACTGAACCCATAGCAGGCAAAGCTGGCCATTGCAACTGGCTGGGCAGATGGTAAATGGGACTTAGCCACAAAAGTAGAGTGCATGCAGCCCACACAGGAGACGCCCCTGGAGCACTGGTGACTAGGGGATTGTGCTATAAGGCACTAAAGAACTCTTTACTGGAGGCCACTACTTTGGAGACCAAGAAACATAGTTGACTTACCCAATACATTGGGGAATAAAACACAGAGAATTGGACAGAATGAGGAGACAGAGGAATATGTCACAATTATAAGAAAAAA
>NW_021915223.1:0-2352 GCF_006229205.1 Suricata suricatta | reverse complement strand
TTTTTTTTTTTCACAATTGTCCAAACTTGGAATCAACCAACATCTTCAGAAGGTGAATGGATAAATAAACTGTAGTACACCCAAACAATGAAATATTGTTCAGTGCTAAACAAAAAAATAAGCTACTAAGCTACAGAAAAAGACATGGAAGAAACTTAAATGCATATTACCAAGTGAAAAAGCCAAGGTTAAAAGGGTAATTTTTCGTGATTCCAAATATAAGCCATTCTGGAAAAAGCAAAACTATGGAATCAATAAAATTAGTAATTGCCAAAGGTTAGAAAAGAGGGAAAGGTAGACAGACCACAGATGATTTCAAGGAGGTGAAACTATTCTGTCTGTAATACTATAATGGTGAGTGCATATCATTATACATTTGCCAAAATCTATAGAACGTATAACACTGAAAGTGAACCCTAACTTAAACGATGGACTCTAAATGATAGTGATGTGTCAGTGTGAGTACACTAATTGTAAGGAATGTTCTGCTGTAGTATCAAGTGTTTACTGCAGGGGCCAGGAGATATATGGGAATTGAGTGTACAATCCACTCAATTTTGCTGTAAATCTAAAACTACTTTAAAGGAAAAGCCTATTTTTAAAAAAGAATGTAAAGAATAAGGGGTGCTTGGGTGGCTCACCTTGATCTAGGCTCAGGACATGATCTCAGGGTTTGTGGGTTAAAGCCTTGCATCAGTTTCTGCACTGAGCATACAGATCCTGCTTGGGATTCTGTCTCTCCTCTCTCTGTTCCTCCCTGGCTTCTACTCTCTCTCTCTCAAAATAAATAAACAATATTAAAATTTTTTAATAAAAAATTTAAAAAATTTTAAAACCAAAAGGATTGAAAAATATATGAACACAAATCTAAAGAAATCATCAGTGGCTATATTAATATCCAAATATGTATCAAAGAATATTACCAGGGATAAAGAATGTCATTTCATATTGAGAAAGAAATCAATTAATCAGGAGGCAGTAACTAATTATTTATGTTCCTAATAACATAGTTTTAAAACATATGAAGCAAAAGCTGATAGAGCTGCTAGAAGAAATAATTTTTAAGAATATATTCAGAGAATTGGAAGGGGAGCTCATCAAGAGGACACGACTACCAGGTGACTCCTGAGCGGGACCTGGGCAATGGGAGGCTCCTCCCCCCTCCCTTGCATTTGGAACGTGTATTTCACTTGCCTCCCCTGCTCCCAGAAGCTGCGCCAAGGATACAGCCTTGAGAGAGTGATGTGGTGTTGAGACTATCTGGACACTATAAATGGCTGAATCCACTTGAGGCCTCCACATTAACTTTAAGATTGTGCAGGTGGGTACAGAGAGCTACTCATCATGAGGCCACCCATGATGGTGGTTATGTATCATACTAGTCAGGATATGACTTCTCTAGAAATTGGAAGTAAAAGCTTAATAGAATTTGATGATGTAAATCTAGTTAGAGATTAATATTGCAGAAGACATCTCCTTAGTGCTTTTATGTTAAATGAAAAACACTTCGAAACTTCACTAATGTTAATGCATAGCTGCTTGAAGTGTATTTTTTCTTGTCTCTTTGCTCTGATTCTAGAATATGCAAAAGTTATTCTTGACAAAGAAGTCCCCAGGAGATGTCCAACGTAAATTATTTTCATGAGGCTTGTCCTGCCCAGAATACAGAATAGGAGTATTTCACCCAAGGGATTTCTTCTAGTGGTGAATATACATTAGGCTGAGGGAAAGTGCCTCCACAGGTACCCTCTTCAACCAACTGTGGGTGTCATCTCCAGCATACATCAGAAGAGAGGAGGAAATAGCAATCTGGTCTTTGGGAAACTTTGTGCTTAGTAAGTTATCTTATGTTCTCTGTGACTCTTCTTTCCAATAATTTTTTAAATACCTGTATATATCCATATCACCCAGCCCACTTGCTTGGAGCCGAGTATGGCTTATTTAACTTCTGACCTTTAAAGAAGGTAACGCAGGTTTTCTCCTTCCATCATCTTCCTATGGGAGCTTCTATGTCACTTTGACAAAAGAGTGCATACCACCATCATGCAGCACCACAGAGATGCCCTCAGGTCTGCTTTGGAAAATCTCCTTTCTTGAAAGCTACTGGATGTTATCAAGTTCCAGTGCTCTTAGCTTAGGTGGACCTTGCCATTTAAGAAGATAAAGCTTTTCATGTCAGATAGAGTATTTCATGTTAAGATAACTTTTAACATAGAGACAGAAGTAGTTATACATCCAGTGAGAAGTGATATAAAACTCAATTGCTACAGAAATAAGATAACACAACCTGAGAGAAAAGGAAGGCATCTTAAGCTAGCAGAGGAACTTGGGCTTTCTCCCTCTGCACCTCAC
>NW_021915222.1:20574-21707 GCF_006229205.1 Suricata suricatta | reverse complement strand
TAAGTCCTTTACAGATTTTGGATACTAACCCTTTGTCAGGTATGTCATTTGCTAATATCTTCTCCCACTCCATAACTGCCTTTTTATTTTGTTGATTGTTTCCTTCGCCATGCAGAAAATTTTTATCCTAATGAGGTCCCAGTAGTTCATGTTTGCTTGCCTTGCCTCCAGGGACACGTCTAGGAAGAAGTTGCCAGGCTGAGGCCAATGAGGTTTCTACCTATGTTCTCCTCTGGAATACTGATGGTTTCCTGTCTCCTATTTAGGTCTTTCATCCATTTTGAACTTATTTTTGTACATGGCGTAAGAAAGTGGTGATTGTTGTTTCTGGTTGTTGCTTCAACAACAGAAACAACAAACACCAGTTTGTCCAGTTTTCTCACCACCATTTGTTGAAGAGACATGTATTTTTTTTTTCCATCACATATTCTTTCCTGCTTTGTCAAAGATTCCTGCTGTGTAGTGGTGGGTCCATTTCTGGGTTTTCTCTTCCATTCCATTGATCTGTGTATGTTTTTTGGTGCCAACACCATACTGTTTTGATGACTGCAGCTTTGTAATTTAGCTTGAAATCTGGAATTGTGATGCCTCCAGTTTTGTTTTTCTTTTTTAGAATTGCTTTGGCTATTTGGGGCCCCTTACAAATTTTAGGATTGTTCTAGCTTTGTGAAAAATGCTGGTGGTATTTTGATAGGGATTGTATTAAAGTATAGATTGCTACTACTGTATTGTAAATGATGGAAAATAATTGCAGATGTTAAAAAAATTGTGTTATATTTTAAAAAAATAAATAAATCTATCTAAAAAAAGTGTAGATTGCTTTGGGTAGTATGGACATTTTAACAAAGTTAACAAAGTTAAAGTTAAATGGTTTTCCATTTCTTTGTGTCCGCTACAATTTCTTTCATAACTTTTCCATAGTTTTCAGCATATAGATCTTTTACCTCCTTAGGTTTATTCCTCGGTATCTTATTGGTTTGGGTGCAATTGCAAATGGGATCAATTTCTTGATTTCTTTTTCTGCAGCTTCATCATTGGTGTGTAGAAATGTAACAGATTTCCCACACATGGATTTTATATCCTGCAACTTTGCTGAATTCATGTATTAATTTTAATGTTTTATTTATTTTTGA
>NW_021915222.1:19231-20474 GCF_006229205.1 Suricata suricatta | reverse complement strand
TGTAATGGCAACTGAACTCACCGTGATAGCAGCAGCTCCCCTTACGAGTTCTTCCTGTTGTGGGGCATTCTTCTAAGTGCTGTGCTATGTGCATTAGCTTACTAAAATCTCAGAATAACACTGTGGGGTGAGAGCTATTGTTATCCCTAATTTTCAGAGGATTCTGAGGCACAGAGATTAAAGAGTTTTTTATGGTTATAAAGTAGTATGTGACTCAGCGAGGATTTTAACTCAGGCACTCTGGCTTCTGAGCTGTGGTCCTGGCCATTTTATTAGTGTCGATGATAGTAATAGCAATAATAACATCAATAACAACACGATAACCCTGGGTTCTTACTGTGTGTCGGGCACTTTGCTAAGTGCTGATCATGTGAATTAGATCATATTATTAACCCTGTTACACAGATGAGAGAATGGAAATACAGCTAATAAGTGGCAGAATAAGATTTTATCTCATGTAGTGGTGGCCATGATGGTGATGATATTGATGGGGACCATGGTGGTGGCCATCATCAATATGATGGTGCTGGTGGTGGTGATGGGGACCATGGCGGTGACCGCGATGGTGACAATAGTGCTGCTGCTGGTGGTGGTGATGGGGACCATGGCAGTGACCACGGTGGTGACAATAGTGCTGCTGCTGGTGGTGGTGATGGGGACCATGGCGATGACCATGGTGGTGATAATAGTGGTGCTGCTAGTAGGGGTGCTAGTGGTGATGGTGACAATACTGATACCAGTGATGATAAGGACAATGGCTGTGGTACTGGTGAGGAGGGAGCTATAAAGAGCAAGGACATTAGGACCCATCTTCTTCCTCAGATTTATGCCACCTCCTTCCTTACTGGACTCTCCTTTCCCTTCCCTCTTCCTCCATCCCTTTACCTCCTCCTCCTGCCTCTTTTCTCCCCCCTGGTACCCCCACCCGCCTCTGTCTTTCCTCTTCCTCTCTCCCCCTCTTCTTCCTCTCACCCCAATAAACCAGCTTTTGCCCTGGACACCACTGCCCCTTTAGTGAGTCCTGGGATAGAGGGAGCGAGATCTTCTTTGGCTCACCCATTTTCTTTCCTTTTTCTTGTTTTTAAGTTTGTTTATTTCTTTTGAGAGGGAGAGATAGAGCAAGTAGGGCAGGGAGAGAATCCCAAGCAGACCCCACGGCATCATTGCAGAGCCGGATGTGGGGCTCAAACTCATGCCCTTGGGATCACGACCTGAGCCAAAATCAAGAGTTGGACGCTTAACC
>NW_021915222.1:17775-19131 GCF_006229205.1 Suricata suricatta | reverse complement strand
GGGCTTGGTGAGGACCCCGCCCAGGCCCACCTCCCTCTCCCTCTTCACCTTCTCACAACTCAGTCCCTCTTCTGCTCCTTCTCCCCCTTTCCTCTCTTCTTCCTCCTCTCTCTCTCCAAGGACAGCCAAACCCCGACCCAACCCCATCTGCAGCTCCTTGAATCCCACCCCTCTCCCAGCAACAGGAGGTGGTGCTCAGCCGCTAAGGAGCTCAGAGACCTGCCTCTGCCCATGACAGATGCCCCTCCTTGGTGGAAAATGCGACATTTATTAGCCAGAGTCCACAGTCCCCATCCCTCCTCTGTTGCTAACTTCTGGAGCGATCTTCAGGAACTCCCTGCCTCGGTTTCCCCACCTTGCAAGGACATCCAAGCTTCCATCCTACTCCCTCACTCTTACCACCACCTGGAGCCAGTCCAGACACACACACAGCCCTAGTCTTCCCTTCTTCCCCTGCCATCAGTCCGTTCTGGGCCTTCCTCAGGAAGGGAAGTGAGGAGAGCGTCTAAGGAATTAATTGCCCATCACTAAGGGGTCCATCTCCAAATGATTGTGAGCTCAGGGCCCCCTCCCTGAGTGCCCCCAGAGCTAAAGCAGGGAGGTCAAGACCAGCCCTGGCTCCTCCCATTCCTGTGGCTAGTCACTCTGCTCCATGAAGCACTACCTCAGCGGCAGTGCATTGTTTCGGGGTCAGCAATACCTCCTTAGAGAATGGACCGGTGATGGTGGAGTCTCGCATGGAGACAAGAAGGAAGGGAGACCTGGGTGGACCCCCAGCCAATCCCAGAGCTCCTCCGAGGATCCCACCCAGGAGCTCGGGCCCATGGGAAGCCAGGAAGCCTCCAGCACACCTGTTAAGGATAATTGTGGAGACTGCCTTTCCGATTCAGTAGCAGCTCTCTGAAGCTCTGCTTAGGCAAGAAGCACAGATAATTGTCCTATTATGAGCTATTCTAGTTGCAAGACAAGTAGAGGAGGACTGGAGGAGGGGCACAGGCCCCCCTGTAGCTGGAAGGACTGAAGTGGGGCCTGAGGAAGCTCACAGCCACAGGAAGAGGAGAGCAGACTACTCTCTGAGGATATCTCAAAGCCAAGGGCACAGGAAGGAAGGGTGGGTACCAGTGTTTTAGGGAGGGGTGGAATCTAGAGATTTCCTTGAGCAGCAGGGCTTTAAGGTCTGGCTTACAGGTACTGGGGGTTGATCTGAAATGGAAGTCTGTTTCTGGGAGAGGACAGAGGACAGAGAAGGTCTTCCAGTCTTGCCAGGTGGGCCACCCAGAGCCCCCAGTTGCCCTACTTGTGCCTCCTCTGGCCTCTTCTCCTTAGGACGTCCATCAGGGCCCCACTCCACAGCCC
>NW_021915222.1:16615-17675 GCF_006229205.1 Suricata suricatta | reverse complement strand
CCTTGGCAGTCAGTCCGGGGGAGCCCAGTCCTGGGCCTGAGGTCCCATGGCCTTGACCCTCCTGTTTCTCCCTGGACCTGGTTCCCAGCCATGCCAAGATCCAAAGCACTGCCCACCTTCCCGTACTGATGGCCTGGTTTCTTCCCCACGACCCTGCTGTCTGTCCATTTTATCTCTTCCCTAGCTTCCTCCATTTTGGGCAGGTGATCTGGGAACTCTACTTCACATCGTTAGGGACTGGCCCTCCCAATCTGTTTTTGTCACCCTAGAGGAAGAAGTGATGGGGAAAAGGATGGGGATGATCCTGCTTAGTGGCGCTGGGAACCCAATGTTTCTGTCTTGATCCTGACACGAATATCCTGTGTGACCTGAAATAAGTGGACTGCCCAGTCTGGGCCTCAGTTTCCCCATCCCTATGTGGTGGCAGGAGGCCTTACCAAGATGGAAGTGAGGATGGGGGCCTTTATCATCCACCAAAATGAGTTGATGGGGTCCCAGCCTCTGGAGAGGGCATGGCGGAGGGGAGGGGAGGAGAACCGCTGTCTTCACCCATAGCCAGAGGTCCTCCCAGCTCTGCCCCTGAGCCCTTTAGAGACCACAGGCCAAGAGTCTGTGCCTACCAGCTTCCCCTCATCCCGCCTGGGGGATCTGCTCCAGATGATGGCAGCCTGGGGAGGGGGCAGGGCAGCAGCTCACCCTGTATCCTCCAGATAGAGCCTGAGGATCATCCACACGATGCTGAATGTGCTGGGTACCCCTATCAGGGCCGAAGAAGAGAAAAAGTGAATAGGGCACAAGGGAGAGATTTAGGAGAAAGAAAGGGAGGGAAAGAAGAGTGGGTTTCTGGGGCTGCCACCTGTAGCTGCACAGGCCATTCACTGTGCAAAGATGCTTGCTTTACTGAGCAGGTGGAGCGCTATGCTTGAGGGGCTGTATCCACCTAAAAGGAGAGTCTTTTCCTAAATTTGATAGGGGTACATTACAAACTACCAGCAACCCTGTGTTTCAAGGGCTGAAGGGGAAATGGATGCCCACAGGAACAGTCTGTCCCACAGATCAG
>NW_021915222.1:15512-16515 GCF_006229205.1 Suricata suricatta | reverse complement strand
CCCTTTAGTTTTTGTTTTTCTGGAGGAAACTCTTTATCTCTTTTATGAATGGACAGGTTAAAGAATTCTTCGCTGCCTGTATTTCCCGTTGTAGCATGTTGAGTATTTCTTGCCAGTCCTTCATGGCCTGCCAAGTTTCTGTAGGCACATCTGCTGCAAACCTGATTTGTCTTCCCTGGTAGATTAAGGACTTTTTTTTCCCTTGCTGCTTTCAGGATTCTTTCCTCTTCTGTGTCTTTTGTGAATTTGAATGTGCAGTGCCTTTGCGGTGATTGCCTTTTGTTGAATTTAAGAGTTATCTGTGCTTCTTGGATTTTGATGTCTGTGCCCTTCCCCTGATTAGGGAACTTTTCAACTATAATTCATTCAAATAAACCTTCTGCCCCTTTTTCTCTCTCTTCATCTTTGGGGACTCCTATGATACAAATGTTACTGTATTTTACTGAGTCATTGCATTCCCTGTGTGTACCATCATGGTTACTACCTTTCTTCCTTCTTTTCAGCTTCATTATATTCTATAAATATGTCTTTTTTTATGCTTTTTATTTATTTTTGAGAGACAGAAAGAGACAGCGCAAGCAGGGGAGGGTCAGAGAGAGAGAGGGAGACACAGAATCTGAAGCAGGCTCCAGGCTCTGAACTAGCCGTCAGCACAGAGCCCAATGCAGGGCTCGAACCCACGAACTGTGAGATCATGACCTGAGCTGAAGCTGGACGCTCAACTGACTGAGCTACCCAGGTGCCCCTATAAATGTATCTTCTGATAAACTGATTCACTTCTCTTATTTCTCCATCCTTGTTTATATGTCCTCCATTTGGGGTAATAGCTCAGATATAACAGTTTTAATTTCTGCCTGGCTAGATTTTCATTCCTTTTCTCTCTGCAGTAATAGAATCTCTAGTGTCTTCTATGCTTTTTTTTTTTTTAAGCCTAGTTAGAATCCTTAGAATTACTGATTTAAGTTCTGGTTCAGACATTTTACTTCAATCTCTATTGATTAAA
>NW_021915222.1:12657-15412 GCF_006229205.1 Suricata suricatta | reverse complement strand
TCTTTGGCTCACCCATTTTCTTTCCTTTTTCTTGTTTTTAAGTTTGTTTATTTCTTTTGAGAGGGAGAGATAGAGCAAGTAGGGCAGGGAGAGAATCCCAAGCAGACCCCACGGCATCATTGCAGAGCCGGATGTGGGGCTCAAACTCATGCCCTTGGGATCACGACCTGAGCCAAAATCAAGAGTTGGACGCTTAACCAACAGACATTCAGGTGCCCCTGGCTCACCCATTGCCTATTCAAATCCTCTGCAGGGCTAGAGAGCGGGCAGCCTCAAGGTAGCCTTCATATCTCCTGTGCCCTCCTCAGCCCTGTCCCTTTGCTACAGTGTTGGGCTCCCAAGGACAGTGGAGAATGCCACTGCCCTAGAGCCCCAGCCTCAGCCAGGTTCAGCCCCAAGGTCCTATGGCGCTGTGGTGCCCGATTCCCTGCATACGTGCCTTTGTCCGGGAAGGTCCCTGCCAGGACTCCCTGCTTCTCCATTTATGAGCATTTCAGACCTGCACCCTTATCAGGTGCCCTCCAACCCCACTTGTGGCCTCACCTTTGGTCCCTCTCCAGCAGCACATCTGAGCCACACCTGGTGTGGGAAGAAGTCAGGCCCATCAGCCCAGGCAGGCTGATGGCGGAGGAGCCCCTCGGCCTGGCCACAGGGCTGCCGTCTGCATCCCCAGGACATAGAAACCATCTGCTGCACCAGCTCCTTTGGCCCTGTGACAAGGGTGAACATTTAGCTCCCGACAAGGGTCACGGGTCACTCTATACCAAGAATCCAGGCTGTGACAAAGATTGCTTTATTATATTTTGCACCCAGGATCAGTTTCAGGCCTGACGAAGGGCAAGGCTGAGCCCAGGAATGTCTGCTCTGACCTGTTACTCATGGTGAAGGGTCCCCTCTCAGCCCCGAAAGAGCTTTTCCATGCCCCTTGTGACGCCCTGGGGGTGTAGGTCAGGGCAGCTGGAGCCTGATACAACTGGGGGTGCAGGGGATAAGGCTGAGCTCAGAAACAGCCCAGCCCCATGCCTACTCCATGGACTTCCCCTTCTTCCAGCCTCAGCCTCTCCCCTCGCCCCCTCTCCCCTCCAGCCAGGCCACAATGTGAGCTGTTGCTGCACCAATGGGGGTTGGACGCCCCTGGAGCCTGGCCCCTACCCCACTGCCTGTGGCTTGAATGACAAGGCGTCAGATTTGGATGAGGTGGGCCTCAGCGCACACCTGCCCTCCCGCAGTGCTTTGGCCTGCAAGGCTCCTTCCACTCTCCCCCAGCAACGAGTAAGATTGCTCTCTGTGCGCAAGCCAGGACTCGGCGTCTGCCTTCCCCAAGGCTCCTCCCTCGCCAGGCCTGCATTTCCAGGGGCTCCTCCCCATCTCTGTCCTGACAGGGAACAGGAAGGGGACTTTCACGAGGATGACACATAGCAGCAAATGCTGAAGCAGCCCTCTGCCCCCCAGCTGGGCCACCCCATCGACTCACAGGAGCCTTGTTCCAGTTCTGGAGGGCCAGGGAGGGTAGATAGCATCTTCCTAGCTCATGCAGAGGTGAAACTGAGGTGCAGAGTTTTAGTAGCCAATCAGGAACAGGGACAGGTCCTCAGTCCCAGGACAGGTATGCACCCTGGAGCAGGTAAATCGTGAGTGGTTGCTGTATGGATGTGGGCCCCAGTGCCACGTGGGGATACTGATGGGAAGTGAGAGTATCATTGGAGTGCTCAGCTAGGAGCCCTCTCACTGCTTTGGTGTGGGGACTCCCGTATGTATGTGTGTCTGTCTGCTGTGACATTTGTCCCACCCCCAGGCACCCTTCTCAGAGCTTTTACTCCTTCCACGAGGGCAGCTTCCTGAGAGGCCTTCACAGCCCACCAGGTCCTCAGGCAGGATCTAAATCCCCTAAATGCCACTTAACTGCTTGCCTGTACTCCAGCAGGCTGTGGGACGTGGAGAGAAACAAGGGCCGTGCCCGGTGACCAAGGTCCTGCATATGTGTCCATAGGGAGGCTTCTGGGAGGGGGCCAGCAAGAAGCCTTTGGATTCCAGATTAGTCCTGTCCCCTTCCCAAAAGGCTAGATTGCCCTCCTGCTGGGAGCCCCAAAAGGGAAATTTGGGGTATCATCTTTAGTATTCTAATTCCCTGTGTGGCTGTCTTGCTGCATGGTGGGAGGTCCTCACGTGGAGTGTGAAGGGCACAGTGTTGGGTGCCGGGGGGCTGAGCCCAAAGTTGGCACGGAAAGGGTGCTGGACACATGACTGCAGAACAGGCAAATGGAATGTGTGAGGTCATTGCTCTTTCCGTCACTGTCATTCCCCTCATGAAAGAACAGAGAGAGGAGGCACAAGTCAACCCCGCCCGCCCCCACCGAGAAGCAGTCCTGTCCCGTCTGTGGAAACCCACGGGAGTGAGGGCCAGGGTTCTGGGGACCGAAGGGGACATCTCAGCTGCTCTTGGGACCCCTGGATCTCTTCATTTGCCAAAGCAGGGATGGGAGGCAGGGCGTTTAAGGCATGCACCCCTGCCAATACCCACTAGGTGAGCCCACCTCACCCCCACCAAAGCCCCCACTCTGACGCCACTCTCTGCCCTCTAGCAGCAGCAGTCAGTGGGCTACAGTTCTCTGGAGACCGTCTACTCCGTCAGCCACAGCCTGACCCTCGCTGCCCTTCTGGTCACTAGAGCCGTCTTGAGCCTGTTCAGGTGAGGTCCAGCCACAGCAGCAGGCCTCAGAGCAGACTCAGCCAGGTGAGTCCTGTGCTCGAGTCC
>NW_021915222.1:11161-12557 GCF_006229205.1 Suricata suricatta | reverse complement strand
TCATATCATGCCTATATTCAGACCACACTCTAAGAAACTTGATGTCAGCCCCAAGAAAACATTTGGAAAGCCCTCAAATATATGGAGGTTAAAGAACATCCTGCTAACACATTAACGGGTTGACCAAGAAATGAAAGAAATTTAAAAAATACATGAAAGCAAATGAAAATGAAAACAGGATGACTCAAAACCCTTGGCATGAAGCAAAGGCAGTACTAAGAGGGAAGTGTATTGCAATACAGGCCTATCTTAAGAAGAAAGGTCTCAAATACACAACCTAACCTTACACCTGAAGGAGCTAGAAAAGTTAACAGCAAATCAAGCCAAAAGTCAGAAGAAGGGGAATAATAAAGATTAGAGCAAAAATAAATGATATAGAAATTAAAAACAAAAACAGTAGAACAGATCAATGAAACTAGGAGCTGGCTCTCTGAAAAAATTAACAAAATTAATGAATAAACCCAAAGCCAGGTTAATCAAAAAGAAAAGCGAAAGAACCCAAATAGATAAAATCACAAATGAACAAGGAGAGATCACAACCATCACTGAAGCAATAGAAACTATTATAAAAGAATATTATGAAAAATTATGTGCCAATCATTTGGAATCTGGAAGAAATGGACAAATTCCTAGAAACCTACAAACTACCAAAACAGAACCAGGAAGAAATAGAAAATTTGAACAGACCCATAACCCAGCAAAGAAACTGACTCACTAATCAAAGTATCTGAACAAACAGTAGCCCTGGGTTAGATGGCTTCCTGGGGGAATTCTCCCAGACATTTAAAGAAGAGTTAATATCTATTCTTTTAAAAATGTTTCAAAAAAGAGAAATGGAAAGAAATCTTCCAAGCATATTCTATGAATATAATACCTTCTTTCCAAACCTAGGCAAAGAGACCACTAAAAAGGAGAATTACAGGCCAATATCCCCAAATAACACTGATGCAGAAATTCTCAATAAAATGCTAGCAAACTGTATTCAGCACTACATTAAATGAATTATTTAACATGATCAAGTGGGGTTTATTCCTGAGCTGCACGGCTGGTTCAATATTCTGAAATCAATCAGTGTGATCCAGCACATTAAGAAAAGAAAGGGTAAAAACCATGTGATCCTCTCAATAGATGCAGAAAGAACATCTGACAAAATACAGCATCCATTCTTGATTAAAAAAAAAAAAACCTTCAAGAACGTAGGGATAGATGGAGCATACCTCAACATCATAAAGGCCATATATGAAAGACCCAGAGGCTAATGTCATCCTTAACGGGGAAAACCCCAAGGCCTTTCCCCTACAGTCAGGAACAAGACAAGGATGCCCACTCTGACACAGTACTGGAAGTCTTACCCTCAGCAATCAGACAACAAAAATAAATAAAAGGCATATAATTT
>NW_021915222.1:0-11061 GCF_006229205.1 Suricata suricatta | reverse complement strand
GGAGGGAAGGATGCAATCTTAGAAAAGGTGGCAACTTCTAGAGAAGTGGACAGCAAAGAAGCCAAAGACAGAGCTGTACTAAACTGGAGTGTCTAGCATTCTCCCAAGTGGCCTTGGGCACATGTGGGCAGACCCCAATTATAAAATCTTCCTTCCCAAATGCCCTCATTCCTAGTAGAGAATTAGTCTCTCGCAGATACACTGCACTCTGTAACACCCAAAACAGGTCTGAGTTCCCTGTGGACCCCATTTCCATAATTTGATCATGTTGAGCATACATTTACCCCACTGTAAAGATTAGAGACCAGGAGAGGGGGAACCAGAATCTCCTGTTAGCTAAGAGTGGGTCTCCCTTGGCTGCTACAGAGCCTGAAGTACTATGTCTCATCCTCGGGGTTCAGCACTGGCCTCCTTTATGGTCCCTCCTCCAGAAGGGTGAGAAAAGAGGGTTGCCTTCCCCTTCATGCTTCCCTTTAGGCTAGGAGACCCAGAGGTGGCGGGAGGGGGGAGGGATGAGGGTAGAGGCACTGCAGATTTGGAACAGGAACACATGGGCACATAATACTTCTGGGAGCCAGCAGCCCATCCTCACACCCGGGTCATCATCCCTACCTCCTATACCCACTGTCTGTCCTTCCCTTGTCCCCAGGAGGCTAGCCAAGTCTACTCTTCTGCTGACCTCCCGTTTGGAGTGCACTACATCATGTTCGCCTTCTTTCCTGACAACATTACAGCTGAGGTGAAAATGATCTTTGAGCTCATCATGGGGTCTTTCCAGGTATGATCCATCAACCAAAGGCTGTGTTCTCCTCTGGGCTTTAAGGGAATTCACCCTGGTGTCTTGGCCCCTTGACCCTAGATTCCATCCACCACCACCACCACCACCACCACCACCCCCCCACCACTGTGATAAGTCCTGATTAAGCACCTACTGTATTCTTAGCCCTCTGGTTAATCAGGGGAACATAGGAACATGGGCCAGGGGTGGTACAGGGGTTGGGGTCTCCTGGAATCTGTTTACCTCCCCTCCCCTAGCCCCTTCCTCCCCAGGGTTTTGTGGTGGCCATCCTGTACTGCTTCCTCAAAGGCAAGGTAAGCCCCTCCCAGACCTTGGGGACCAGGTGACAGCACTCCGGTTTCAAGGTCCAGAAACACGAATGGGATATGTGCAGAGCAAGGATGGGTTAAATCTTGTGAGCTAGGACCTTGTTAGAAATGGTGATTTCTGCCCTCTGCCCCCAAGACCTGCTGACTTCGAATCTGCTTAAGACACACACACACACACACACACACACACACACACACACACACCTGTGATTTGTGTGCATATTTGTTTGGTTAAGTGGCTGTGTCCAGTAGTGGGGATAAGAGCAAGGAGGGTGGGAAGCCAGTGGAGGCTATGTTACTGTGGAGCCCTGGTTACAAAGCACAGAAATGCATCCACTCAGATGAGCTCCATTGAGCTGGAGGGCAACGATCAGAAGAATGGCAGCACCCCTCTCCCTCCCCGGACTGCATTCTCTGATACTGTCTCTGCCTCCAACCTCCTCCCCTACACCTTCTCCAAGGCCTTGATTTGACCCCAGTCCCTAGTGCACTCGCCAAGGTAGCATCCAGGTCTCTCAATTTAGACTCCCCAAGAGGACCTAACTGGCTGACTTGGCACCCTAAAGCCAGAGCAACCCAGTCAGCCTTGGAGGAGGCTTACTAGGGGCAGGTTCAAATACCTCCCTTTTCCCAGGTGCAGGCGCAGTTGCAGCAGAAGTGGCCGTGCTGGCACCTGCAGGGCTTCTTGGGCTCGGACCCCAAATCCCAGCACCACTCAAGAGACAGCAACGGGGCCATGTGCAGCACACGGGCTTCCATTCTGCCCTGCGTCCGCCCGGGCGCACACTGTTCCTCCAGCTTCCAGGCCGAAGTCTACCTGGTCTGGCCGCCTGGAGCTCATGGGCCCCCATTGGCTGCTCCTGGATGCACCTCCCACTTCGGGCTGCATCAGGGACCGAGGTCTGCCCAGGTGACACCAGCTCAGAGGCTGCCCTGACCCCCAGGCCACTGTCTGGATGCCTCTGAAGAACTCTGCCCTTGCACTTTCCTGAGGAGAGTAGTGCACACAGATGCGGGAGCCGCTTCTCGGTAAGCGGGAAGAGGGGGGGTGGGGGTGGGAATGATGCTCCCAGCTGGGAAGATGTGCAGTAGAGCTCAGGCATCAGACTCCTCCCAGAAGAGTGCTCGTCTACCCATCAGGGGCAAGAGACACACATGTTCTCACCTGGGTTGGAGCTGGTAGCTCTCAGGCTCCGGCCAAGGTAGGCAGTGGCCCATTCCTGGATAATGAATGTGGAAGGGTGGCTGATGCTGAGGACACAGAGATCTTGCCCCTAAAGGTCACCCGCTGCCACCACCACCACCTCAACAGAGCTTTAAGTTGCACTGTTTTCGTCAAGTTCCTTCGAGTTAAGCATTATTAGCATTAAAGCATCTCTCCCGAGATGCAGCTGCTGCCCCCAGCATTGTCCTCTGAGCAGCCAGCTCCTCCGGGCGCAGGAGTTGCTCTGCCACAGGCAGGTGTAGTTTTACTGGGAGTTTGTTTGGGGGCACAGGTATCTGCGTGGTCCCCGCTGAAGTGGAGTGGTCCCAGGGTGGCTGGAACGGTCCGGACACTACTCAGTGAGACCTGGGATGAAGGCCTTTAGAACTCTGCTTCTCACCTGGAAGTACAGGATTCCCATCCCAAGCCAGCGGGTGATGACAGCTGACTTCAGTGATGCTTGCGACCTCCCCTCCTCTGAATGGGGGGAAATGGCCATAAGTGGAGAGCTGGTCCCCATTTTAGGTCACGAGGGAACATCACCAGGGAAACCAAGCCAATTCAACCCAACATGTATTGCTGCACAGCCTGTTTGCAGTCCTGAGGGGGTCTTCTGGCCGGAGCGTGGCCGGGAAGCCATGTGACCAGAGGGTGCAGGGTCGACACAGGATGGCTCCTGTCCAGACGATATATGGGCTCGAGGGCTTCTCAGCCACACTCCAGTGTGGCTCTGGTGGGAATGGGGCTGCAGGGATGGTGGCAATAATATTATTGGTGATACACATAACTAAGAGGATGAAGCTTGTTACAATATATAAAAAGCAGCAGTTAAGAATTGGTGCCTTTGGTTTCTCATCCAATAGTTCTGAGATCAAGCCCTGTCTGTGTTACAAGGTGAGGTACCTCTCTGTGAGACTCGGTTTCCTGACCTATTGTACGTGGTGTTCATCGTGTCCCCTGACCTTCTAAATCCAGCCAGGAGGAGGCAGTTCTATTCTTAGATCAGTACAAAACAGCTGTCCCAGCTGCCTGCAGTCCCAGACATGGTTAAGTGGGAGCATTTTGCGGGCCACAGTGATTCCTGCAGACAGGAGTGCATGGGGCTGACCATGCTGAACTGCCCAGGGTTCAGCTAAAAAGAGATAGAGGACAGAACAAATGTCACCAAAATGAGTGACAGAGCCAATACGACTAATGCAATGGTTTAGACACAGGCAGTGCAAAGTCGATGATATATATCAGTTAGCAAGAGAGGTCTCCAAAGGAATTGCCTGACCCCTTAGCTTCCACTTCCTGCAACCTGCAGGGGGGTTGTCTTGTTTGGGAGCGGGAGAGGGATGCCAACTGGCAAAAAGCAACTAGACTAGGCTGGCAAAGCCTCAGATCCACTTACAAGTCTCCTTCAAAGCTTTGTCCTACTCTGTACCATCCCAGAACCCATCACCAAATGACAACCCCAACCAACCCATCATTCTGTGGGGGCCTGAGTCAGGGGTCATCAGGCTTGCATCAGAGTAACCGTGAACCCAGGGGCAGCCCTAGGCACATACCCTTGGATTAGTGGCACAGCAGGTCTGGCTGTGGCCAACTCCATCTAGAGTCGCATGCCACACCTGCCCTGTGCATGGTCAGCTGTAGGACAGAGGAGGGAATGTCCCTAGCTTTGTTTTCAGACATGCTCTGGCCTGCTGGAGATTCTAAGCACTCACAGACTCTTCCTCTGCCCAGGCCAATGGTGGTGACCACTGATGGGGTGTGGAGAGCTGGGCGTGGGCACTTGGGTCACCTGGAACTTGTTCTACTCTTCCCTGAGAGTCTCCCAAAGCACAGGAGATTAGAAATAGGGACCAGGCAGGCCATGCTCCTCTCCCCCAACTGGGCCATGTCACTCCCTCTCTCTCTGATTTCCCTCCCCACCTCCCCAGCTCAGTCCCTCTCTAAACTGGTTCCAGAGATGTTGTCTACCAGGAAGATCCAGAAGACCCAGCCCTACTAGTCCCGATTCAAATTCAGATGTCGTCATAGATCTTGAGCAGTTCCCTATATCTCTGGGCCTCAGTTTTTCCACCTGATGGATGGCTAGGTTTAGCTCCTGGCTAAGGTGTGAGTAGCTAATGAGGAAGGGGCTGCCCAGAGCCCCCTGCCACCAGCTGTGTCCTCTGGGCTCAGGGAGGACGGCAATGGGAGGGAGATCCCCAAGCAGACTGGGGGCCAAAGGACGCACAGAGGATGGAGGCTGTGAGAGAACAGGGAACAGTTCTCTGGAACTGAGGGATGAGCTCAGGCTGGTGGAAGAGGGTAAGGGGAGGAGGGAAAACAAATGGGAGGAGTCAACAGATCCAAGAAGCGGGGCATTGGTTGAGGAAAGGGCAGCATCTCGCATTCCAAATCAGTGATCCCACAGGCTGCCTGAGCTATGGGAAGGCCAGGAGGGACCACCAGACCAAGCTAGACCCATCTACCACAACGGCCGAAACCCCCCGTTAGTGAGGCATAGCTTCAGAGTAAAGGAGAAAGCCCAGGGGAGACTGGATTTATCAGCCAGGACGGTGGCAAGAGAGGCAAACATGGAGAAATCCAGCAGAAGGGAGAACACTGGTGAGGTCCTGCCCCGAGAGTGGGTGGAACGTGCAGCGTCAGGCATTCATGAGCAGAGAAGCTGAAATACTGTCTCGGGCAAGCAGAAGCCATGGGCAGCCATCCCAAGCTGCCTGCAAAGTGGGGTGACCATGAGCAGAATTTCTCCTGCGCACCTTCTTCCCTGCAACCTCCCTGGCCCCTCTCCTGCCTTGCAAGGCACTTGTCAGGCCAATCCAGCTCGTCTCTAGCGCCACCTGCTGGGTACCTCAAAGACTTCACAAAGGCTGGCCTTCAGGCCCCAAACATCACAGGGTTCAGGCCCCTTTCCTCAGCTCCATTTTAGAGTGAAATACAAGAGGGAAGATGTAGTGACAGGACTGGCAACCCCAGGGACAGCCTAGGATCAGGGAAACCCAGAGCCTGGTCCTTAGACCCAGTCCCCTGACTTCTGTGGCACACAGTGATTCCTGCCCCAGTCCCAGCTGTGGAGTTGAGCCTCTGGGGCACAGACTAGGCCCTGTTCCTTGACTGAGCCCTGACCGCAGTTCCTGAGGGCAAAGTCCAGTGAACTCAGGTGGGTACCTCCTGGAAAAAGGAGCAAGGAGCCCCCCCCCATCCTGGTGCAGAGGGCCCCCATCAATTCGACGGCAGAGCCCACCATGTGTATAGTACCTGCGCCTCTGGGGCACAGGCTGAACAAGGAGGGTGGTCAGTGTGCTGGATGAATGATTAGGGAGCCGTTTCCCAGGTGAAGAGACATCAGGTTGTCTCCAAGGACTAAGAGCATGATGGGTGCCAGGGACACTCATATCCAAGTCAGCAGGTGCCTGGGGTGGGCCTTTAGCTACAAAATCCCAGTGGAAGCTTCTTAAATGAGGCCAAGGGGATGAAATGGACTTGGGGCTGGCCACCCTGTTTGCTCAGAAGGACCTCAGGGGCAAGTCCAGTCCATCATCCAGGTGAGGGAGGAGGAAGAGGAGAGGGTTTGTGGAAATGGTGACCTGGTTGGGGACATGCTGAATGTAATGTCTTTGGTGATATCTGGGGAAAGCCCCAAGGCTACTGAAATCAGGATCGAAAGCAAAAAGGCCCAGGCAAGGGTGAGGAGGCCTGGGCAGCCCCCACGGGGCAGGGGGCACAGGGAGTCCATATCTGCAGGCACCTCCATGTGGCAGTGCTGGGCCCGGCAGGACAAGGAGTCAGAGTCAGCCCCTCTGTTCCCCCCACTTGCCCAGGGCCTATTTTCCTGAGCAATGGCCTTGCCTCCTCCCAGCTCCACCTGTGTGGGAACAGGAACTGCTCTGATCTCTCCCAAGGGAGGGGGCCAGAGCCACAGCTGGCAGTCACTAAACACCCTGATCAGGCAGGGGATGGTGGAGATCTTAATAGCCAGGAGTCAATGGCCCAGGAGACCCAGCCTCCCAAAGAGAGGGACAGTAACCTCAGCAGGCCGTGGGGATGAGGAAGACCGGTCAGGAGACCATCATGGCAATGCCCCAGCCTGGCAATGCCCCAGCCTCCAGACGGGACAGATGGGGTAACCAGGGTCCAGAGAAGGGAAGGGACTTGCTTAGAGTCATTGGCAGAGCCTGGCCATTGGCCCCACTGCACTGTATGGATTGTCATAGGTGAGACTCAGCAAGAGGGCCCTGAGCGGAAACACAAGCAGAGCAGACCTGGCAGGAGACACTAGTCCTTTAGTCTCTTTATAAAAATTGTGGCATTTTGTTCATTGTGTATTTTTTATATTAGCTTTGACTTTTTGAAATACTACATTAAACTATTGTTTCTTCTGAATACTGAGGGGTTTGTTTTTTTTTTTGCCACCTCCTTAAAATTTGCATCTGAGGCGAATGCCTTGCTTGCCTTCCCCTGGTCCCAGCCCAGCTCTTAGAAGTCCCAGTATCCCTGAGTTTCAGCATGTCAGCATGGAAGAAACAGAAGCGTTCTGAACCGGCCTCAATGTGGTTCAGAGAGAAAGGGTCCCACCTGGGTGATGCCTCGTCAAGGTAGGCAGCTCCAGCATTAATGCTGTGGCTCAACCTAGTATTTTCTATCTGTCCCGTCTGCCATTCTCAGTATGTTGACTTTCACCCACAGACTCATCCCCTCATGATTGCAGGATGGCTGTCACGACCCCAGGCCTCGTGTTCTCACAGAACTCCATCCAGTGGCAGAAAGAATGTTTCCTCTGTGTCTGCATTTATCAGAAAAATAAACCATGCCAGAACACATGTACACTTTCCTCAGGCTCCAAGGCCAGGATCAGGTCACATCCCCAAGCTCTGGCTACAACTTCTAGAAGGAAAGTTGATCTAATAAAGAAGAAGAGGGGGGAATGGATGTTTCTTTGGGTAAATATGTGGCTTTTCAACCTCCTCCCATCTGAGCCTGGTGGTATAGTTCTATGGTAGAGGTGAGGAAGCCCAATCAGTCAAGGATAAGTGCAGGAAATAGAAAACACTCTAGGTATTTTGTGCAGAAAGCTACTCAACATAGGGAATTAAATGTAGAGAGGTCTGGAGGCATGGAGGTGAGGGTACGCTTCTGCCCTGTGGTAGGTCACACTAGCCCAGCTGCCACCTTGCAGGAAATTCTTGTCAGCATCCTAGTTGCACATCCATTAAATGGTGACAAGAAAATGGAAGGGACACAGTGCCCTGCTGCCATGAAAACTCCTCCCTGCAAGATCCCAGTCAGCAGCCACCACACTGCAGGAACAATGGCCTCTGCCTCCTTCTACTTCCAGCTCTTCCCCGCGGTGCTTCCCTCTGGTGGAGCCTAGGTTGCATCCAGCAAGGGGGTGCTGGGAAAGGTAGTCTTCAGCCCCTGAAACACATGGGAATATGGAAGGGGCAGACAGGGATGCTGGGCACCAATAGGTCAGTTCTAGCACAGAGGCTCAGGTGGCCTTGTAGCCCGTGTCACCAGAAAACGAGCTTAAGATAAGAGTCTGTGATCGAGTAATAGGAATTGGGGACAGAGAAGTGTGAAACTGGGGAACAGGAAAAGCCAAAATGGTGGTGAGTCATTGAGCTGGTCACCTGTGTTGCTACTGGGACCCTCTGAGAAGCAGGAGGGTCAGGACAGTGTTAGCTGCTGGCTCCCACCATCTACCGCTCAAGCTCTGCCCATGTCAACGCCATCATCTGTCCATGCATGAGTTGTCAGGTGGGTTCCTGCAGGTGTCCCTCACCATGGCTTCAGAGGATCTCTGGGCAGAAAGTGATCGCTGAGGTGGGGAACAGGTTATTCCTGTAGGAGCTGGAAAAAGTAGGCCAAATAAGATCCAAGGCAGCAAGTCCAGTACCAGTGGCTTCTTTCGGGCAGAGAAGAGGAGCCTTGCACAAAGGCCTCTGTGCTACCCTCTCTTCAAGGGTACTCTCTTCATGGACACCCACTGTGGCCGAGGTATTCACAACCTGGTCTCTCGGCTGGGGCCCCAGAGCCTGCTCTGGCAGATCCAGCCTGACCTTGGCTCATGGTGGCCCCTCCACCATGCTTCTACCCAGTCCTGGGTGTAAGCTACCCTCACCTCTGCGTTAGCCATGGCAGTGCCACACGCCAGGACCACCGGCTCTAACTCAGCCATCTCCCTCATACCCTGTGGAGCATGCAAGAGCCTTTGGATCCCTGCCAGGTCTCGGGGAGCCAAGAGACACTTGGTGGTGGCCACTACAACCTCCTTGCCATCAAATGCACCCATCTACCGTTTTTACCCAGGAGGGCCACCTAAGAGGCACAGGCAGCCTTGGAGACTGGTTCCAAATGCAGAATGGGACACGTGCCCTCTCTGTTTTCACTTTTTAGGGTTCTTCCCCCCCTCAAGATTCATCCCAGAGGATGAGGCCAGGATACGTCTGAGAGATTCTTCCCCTTCTCTGTCTTGTTCACCAGCTTAAGATGGGCTTTCGGCCCTCCCCCTCCATCGTCCCTTCCGGTTTCCTGAGATGCCATCCATCCACCGTCCTCTGGATCATAATGGTGGAGTGGCTTCAGAGGAATGCAGTTTCAGGTCAGGGGTTAGGAAATGAGAATTACATTGATTTTGTATTTTCAAAGTATCAACGCCATAATACTCATTCAGCAAAGAGTCACCGAGCACTTACCGTGTGCAGGGAGTGACCAAGGCAGAGGCCCTGCCCCAGAGAGCTGCCCTTCTAATGGAGGAGTCCAATCCCTAAACGGGAAAATTACAGGAGGCTGAAAAGGACAGCACAGGGAACACAGTCAATAATATTGTGATAATGGGCGGCGACAGATAGTGATGACGTTTATCGTGGTGAGTAATGTACAGAATTGTAAAATCACTATGTTGTACCCCAAAGCTAACATTGTATGTCAGCTCTACTCCACTAATAAAATATAAAAATAAACTATTGATGTTCACAAAAAATGTTCTAAATGAGGAAAATGATAGAAGGAAGAAGGCAGGGTGAGGGGCTAGAGTAAAGGAGTGCTCTGTTACTTAGGAAGGGCACAGGAAGTCTCCCCAAAGGGTAACGGTGGAATAGGAGCAAGTCCTTCCCCTGTCCCGATAACCTGAGGGTTGGAAACCATGTAGCAGCCTGATAGTGTGCGGAGAGCGTGCCCGGGGGGCCCAGATCTCCCCGCCCAGCTCGGGGCCGCGGTGCTCACTGCTTCCCGAGTGACCCAGATGGATGCCGGCCCACACGTGGGGGAGGCTTGTTTCTTGGGCCCTCCATTGCAACAGTGACCTAGGCCCATGGACGCCATCTGGGTCTGGGGACCAAGAGGTCCCCCTCCAACCCTGCCCACCCCAGTTCAGTGTCCTCAGTGTTGCCAAGTGACAGAGAACAGGCAGCACTTGAAAAGACTAATATTTACTCTTCAAATGGGAGCTGGCACAGGCCATCTCCTGCGACTGGCGTCTGGCACAACCCACGGGATGGACACAACAGGAGGTACTCAGGAGACAGATGTCCTCGCGGACACCAGCATCCAGGATGAGGCAAGGTCTCTGAGATGGGGACAGCGTGTTCCAAGGCCCCATCTGACACAGCTCCTCTCCATTTGCACACCTTCGTGGTGGAGGGCTCACTATCTCCCTGAGCCCTGTTGGACGGCCCTGTGGGAAAGTTCATCATACGGTCCGCCCTGTGTTCCTTGCTTCTGGGTGCTGCTCTCACCCCTGGGGCCACAGAAAATGTGCCTGAAATAACCTCCCAGGGTGGTCCTGGTTAGCTCCACCCTCTCGGTCCGGCCGCCTAGGCTTCACCTCCCCCTCCCCTGGCTCATGCTTTCAGCTCTGTGGCCAGAATAGACTATTTCTGGGGTTGGAGGAAGGCCTCGCCACGGGGGATACCTCTGTCCCTCCTGAAGCTGTGCTCCTTTTGTCCAGAGAGTCCCCCGTGAGAGTCCTTCAGCTGAGTGCCTCCTGTGTGAAAGAGCGTCTACCAGCAAACTACTGGTCCGAGGGCGAGAATCTGGGAAGGAGGGTCCCCAGTGGCCAGAGCTGGCTCACCCATCTGCTTTCCCCTCTTGAGTTCCCCCATCTCTGCTCTCTGCCCTCCCCCTCCCCCATATGTCCCAGAAGCCCTCCCTGACCATTATGGCCCCTGGCCTTGGCTTCAGTTCCCGCACTGTGCCCGCTGGAGAACCCTGGGGGCTCAGACGCTCTGGTAGCATTTGGGGCCAGAGCCCTGCAGACGCAGGCCTTCTCTGGGCACAGAGGCAAGGACACACACAGGGCAAGATCTCCGGGGGCAATGTGGGTCCCCTGGTTCACCCAGGGCTCTCAGACCTGGCTGCTGACCCTAGCAAGTATTCTCTCTTTTCTTTCAATTCCTTACTATCTCTGTCCCTCACTCCCATTCTCTTGGCCCCCTGGAGGCCAGCACGCAGATGTATTCAACACATATCTTTTAAAATACGTTCTTACAAAATGTCATTTTGTATACATAGATTTACAATTATATAAATGTTGTTTTTCTACTCAGTTCCCTATTCTGAAGATCCACTGCTCCATCACACCTGAGTGTGGCACTTGTGCCTGCAGCATGGTGTCTGTGGTGAGCCCGCGCACTCCACTGTCTGTGCACGGTAGACAGGCAGACTGCTTCCTACCAGCGCAGACCATGCTTCTATGAAACCTAACTGCACACATGTCCCCTTAAGGATCTGTGCAAGAAGTTCCCAGGGACATATAA
>NW_021915221.1:0-1191 GCF_006229205.1 Suricata suricatta | reverse complement strand
GGGCACGGAAGCCTCTTACCTGAGCCCGCTGGCAGCAGCCCGGAGCGAAGGAACCACAGCACCACCTGTGTGTAGCGGCAGATGAGGCGGGTCACCAGGCACTTCCTGTGGAGGTCCGTCAGGCCTGTGGAGGAGGGCCAAACACCAGGTGTGCAACTTGCACTTTGTCCACCACAGATGAGAACTCAAGACACTCGGCGGTTCTCAAAAGCTAATTATTGGGTGATTTTTAACAGGATATGTGTATTTTTGAACACCCCTGGCTTGAACAAGCAATCTCCAAAATGCTAAAATAAGTAACTTTGAAGTAGGCATTTTTGGGAAATCTGTTTCCACCTCAGCTATGTTTCCCTTTACCGAGTTTCAGAAGCCAAATCTAGACGTTAGTACAAACTAATACGGTAATACTAACGTAGGCTGTTCAAACGAGGCCTTTAAACGAAATTGGCTATTGTTTGTTTAAATGGCAAAACAGAGACCTAAATTTGCAATGACTTTTGTGAATAACATTGAGAAATTTAAGAATTCGAAACGACTGTATGTCCTCCATGTCGACGGGGAGAAAGTTTCACCCTCCAGTGTCGCAGGCTTATTTAAGCAGGGGTTCCTGGCACACTGCTTAACAGTGTGTAGTTTCATGAGAAGACAAACACAAGAGCAAACGCCTTGGCACAAGGATGCGTCAGAGCCATGGAGGGGCTGCTGCTCGAGGCCAGGAGGTGAAGCTGAAATACAGACTCATTTACCGCAGACGAAGCGCACACCTCTCTCAGGGAGGTCTTGGGCCTCCCTCGGGAAACAGTTCGGGACGGAATTAAGGTTGCTAAGAAGCAAACAGCACTGCCGGAGGGACTGGACGGTCTGCGGATCGATGAGGCGACACGAGCCATCGAACAGTGGTGCACCTTCCAAGGAGAAGATACAAGATTCGTTCTGACGCCATGAACAGGAATTCATTACAGTCACAACAAATGCAAGATTTCTCAAACTCCGATTAACCACAGACTCGGTCTACGCATTCTGAGATTTGCGAAACACAAGGCTGAGATGGACAATTACCTCAAGAACCCCGGAAGGGATGAAGGCACATTACTATTTTTTACGAGGCAGAACGAGAGAAGCACTATGTGAACAGAGGAAGGTGATCTCGAGTCACCTTCAGATTCACTAGACATTAGTTCATTAAATGCT
>NW_021915220.1:0-1191 GCF_006229205.1 Suricata suricatta | reverse complement strand
CCAGCATCACAAAGGCCCAGCAAGGCAGTGCAGCTCTGTTGGATAAGGATCAGCCTTTTTAGGTTTCGCGTGTATTCGCTTATATTCCAAAGATTTAAGGTCAGATTACAGTAGACTGCCATTCTCTCAGACAGGGTGCCTCTATTGGACAAAGTCGGCCTCCAGTCACCTCAAAGGTTGACCCTCCTCATGCCTGTCTGCTGGCGTTAGCTAGGCACCAGTCCCTGGCACAATGGCCATGGCCATCGCGGGTGACTTGGTTTCAGTCAAGGCATGTTGGTACAGGTCAAGGTAATACACGAACCAAAAGTGTGCTTCAGGTCACTGTGAGGCAGAAACTTTGAAGTGCATTGGCCAGACCGGTATGTAAATGTGCACGCTAGCTCTGTACTAGCTCGTAACACATTCCTTGTGTAATCAGTTACCACAAATCGAATGGATCAGCACAACAGAAATTTGTTCTCTCCTATTCTGGGGTCTAGAATTCCAGTATCACAGTATCAGTGGGCCGTTTTCTTGTCAGGGTCTCTAAGGAGGAACCATCCTTGATTCTTCCTAGCTTCCGGTGGCTCATGGAAACCCCTAGCATCCTTGGCTTATTCTAACTCCATGCCCGCACTGCCCGCTCTGCATGCCCTGCGTCTTCTCTTCCTAGAAGGACCCCAGTCATTAGATGTAAAGCCCACTGTCCCCAGTACAATATCATGTCAATCTTTATCTAATAATATCTGTAAAGACCCTATTTGTTGGCCAGTGAGAAGAAGGCCAGCTCTGAACCGGGAAATGGACCCTTACCTGACACCTTGACTTGGACTTTCCAGCCTCCAGAACTGGGAGAAATAAATGTTGTCTGAGCCACTCAGTCTATAGTGTTTTAATTTTTTTTGTTTATTTTTGACACAAAGAAACACAGAGTATGAGCAGGGGAGGGGCAGAGAGGGAGGGAGACACAGAATCTGAAGCCGGCTCCAGGCTCCGAGCTGTCAGCACAGAGCCCGACTCAGGGCTCAAACCCACAAACTGGGAGATCATGACCTGAACCGAAGGCAGACACTTAACTCACTGAGCTCCCCAGGTGCCCCAGTCTATGGTGCTTTGGTTGTAGCAGCCTGGACAGGCTACAACACACACCTTATTTTATTTATCTTCAAAATAGCAATAAGACATAGTAGAGGAATATACTTGGGCTCC
>NW_021915219.1:0-1191 GCF_006229205.1 Suricata suricatta | reverse complement strand
TGCAATAATGGTTTCATGAGTAGAATTCGACACTTAACATATAATACCCTGTGCTCATCCCAATGAGTGCCATCCTTAATGCCCATCACTCAATTAGCCCACACCCCCACCAACCTCCCCCATCAACCCTCAGTTTGTTCTCTGTATTCAAGAGTCTCTTATGGTTTGCTTCCCTCTCTCTTTATTCTTCCTTTCCCCTATGTTCATCTGTTTCGTTTGTTAAATTCCACACATAAGTGAAATCTTATGATATTTGTCTTTCGCTGACTGACTTATTTTGTTTAGCCTAATACACTCTAGTTCCATCCATATTGTTGCAAACGGCAAGATTTCATTCTTTTTGACTGCCAGGTAATATTCCCTTGTATATACATATCACATCTTCTTTACCCACTTGTCTGTTGATGAACATTTGGGCTCTTGCCATAATTAGGCTACTGTAAATAGTACTGCTATAAACATTGGGGTGCATGTGCCCCTTCAAATCTGCATTTTTGAATCCTTTAAATAAATGCCTAGTAGTGCAATTGCTGGGTCATAGGGTAGCTCTATTTTTAATTTTTGTGGAACCTTCATATTGTTGTGCAGAGTGACTGCACCAGTTTGCATTCCTACCAACAGCACAAAAATGTTCCCCTTTCTCTGCATCCTTGCCAACATCTGTTGTTTCTTGAGTTGTTAATTTTAGCCATTCTGACAGGAAACATCAGAGGTTTTTAAAGGGAGCCTTTAAACAGGGGGTTCATTTGAGAATGACTTATTTATAAAATACAGACAAATGGTTAGTTGATTTTACTAAAGAGTGAAAACTACAAGTGATTACAAAGTGTGGCTCTGCTTGGAACGTGGCTCTGCTCTTCCGCCGAACCGCTGCTGACCTGTCAGGGGTATCGGGCTCAGTGTGGCTGAGGCCCCTTGACTTCCATCTTTTCTCCTCCTGTGTTGTGGGGCTTACCTTCTCCTGCTACAATGCATTAACACCCAATCTTTGCTTTGTGCAGATTCTTCAAGACCACTTTCTCCCGGTTTTCCTTTGCTATGTTCTTTTCCCTTGTGTAGTTTACTCTCTTGCATATTGACTCTTTTCTCTTCTGTGGTTTGTTTCCTTGGTTCTCCCCAGCACTCGACCCCCCATCTTGGAACCCTCTGCCTCTCGCTTTTTCTTTCTTTTTTATTTTTTAATTAAAAAAA
>NW_021915218.1:0-1191 GCF_006229205.1 Suricata suricatta | reverse complement strand
GAAGAGTAATATTTCTAGAAAATTAGATATATATTTTCTATTATGAACAGAAGGAACAACAAGAAAGCACATGTCTGAAAAAATGACTGAGGCATCATGGGAGGGAGCCTCTTTCTCCTCAGTTTTGCTGTGGCATTATCCATATGCAGGTATTGTGCTATTCTTTTTTCTCTCATGACCCCAATATGGTGATTCTGCCGCTGGGCATTAAACATTGTTTCACAAACTTTGTTTTTTAATGTTTGTTTTTGAGATAGAGACACAGAGTGTGAGTGGGGTAGGATCAGAGAGAGGGAGACACAGAATCTGAAGCAGGGTCTAGGCTCTGAGCTGTCAGCACAGAGCCCAATGCAGGGCTCGAATCCACGAAGTGCGAGATCAACACCTGAGCCAAAGTCAGCTGATTAGCCAAATGAGCCGCCCAAGGTGCACTGTTTCATGATGAAGGTGAAAGAAAAAACTGAGAGTACCTAGTGATTTTGAAAAGAAGTTATTTCTTTTGCATTCAGGACCGTCAGCCTCTACACAGGAGTCTCCTCCATCTCACTGACCAGAGATGTGTCACGTGGCAGTCTCAGCAACTCAGTTAGTGTTGGCACTCACTTCTTCTGGGAGAAGCCCAAGTGGACATCCAGGAATACCATTAAAAATGACCATTTTTACTAGCATTGTATCACAGCATCTGACAGAGGGACTATCGCCCTCATCACTGCAATAAGGTGTTACAAAAGGAACCTCAAATTTAGAAGATGGCTAATCCAGATCAAAAAGGATCATTATGTATTCAAATAGATTGCTTATTTTAAAGTAGGCCTGTACAGATGTTCAACACGGTGCATAGGTGGTTTAGGATACTATGGGAAAATCATTGGGGTGAATTAATGTTCCTTTATTTTTCAAGATTATTTTAGCTGGCATAAGAATCAAATTGACGGAACAGAATACAGGAGAAAAAAATCCCAAAGAAATACATGCACCCCAAAACTAAATTATGAAATTGAGACCTATAGAAAGGACCAATGCAGATAGTTTTTCTGCTTTGTCGAGAAAGAGACATTACATCTGTGAGTATTTCACAGCAGAAAGGGAACTTCTGTTGGGACTTTCTAGATGGAATTTGGTTAGAGGTTGGCAGCAAACTAGTGAACAGTAACAAGGTTTGTTTTTGAAGACAGCTCAGCTCTAAATTCC
>NW_021915217.1:0-1191 GCF_006229205.1 Suricata suricatta | reverse complement strand
ATCCGGAATCACTACCTTCCTACTCAGTATTTCATTTAAAAGCAGGTACAGAAAAATACAGTTGTTGGACTTGGGAACTTCAGCCTATCTGGGAAGGGAACTGGAGATGGGGTGGGGTGAAGACAGCTGACCCACATCCTAGGTTTCACCGGGTGGGAACGGTTTTTTGTAGGAGAGCGACTGCGGGCGCCCATGATTGTCCCGGAAACCCCAGGGCGGAGTCAAGAAATCTGGGAGTCCGACCGCCCTGGAAACGCCATTTGTCCTTGGACAAAGGAGTCCAGGGTAGTCCTTTCGGCTTTTCAAGGCCGGCAAACAAGAGAGGTGCATCACGGTCCGCTTTGCCTGCGGACCCCGGGGGCCCGGGACCCGGAGGCCACCTCGGAGGCTCGGAAACCCTGGGTCCCCGGACTCGAGCCCTCAACCCTGGACACCTCCAGAGTGGATGGACCTTGGAGTCTCGTGCGCTGCCCTGCGCCAGCGTCGGCTTTGAAACCAACAGTCCTCACCTGTCGATTCTCTTCGCTCTAAATACAAGTTTTCTCTGAAAGTCATCAGCACGGACGTTCGAAAAACACAATGGAAGTAACCGACGTGCAACACCTTCAACCTGTCTCAGGGGACGGGCCGGTCGCAGCTGGCTAACTCCGGGGGTCCCCTGGTTCGCACGCCGACGTCTGAGTGACACCGAGCAGGTGCCATTGGGAGCCGCCAGCACCCCGCTTCTGCGGACCTCCGCGGCCCTGCTCTCCCGCCCCCAGACAGGACAGCAGGCGTGACGGTGCTGCCGGGGGCCGCGGTCCCGGCTGTGACGTCAGGGCAGGTGTGTGCCGGTCCTCAGAGACCCCGCGCACCTGCGCCTTTCGTCCGTCCATCGCGCTGGTCTCCTTTCCTAGCCGGGAACCGACCGGAACTGGGTGGGTCACTGAGGCACGAGTCCTGCAAGAGAAGTTGGCAACGGGTGATCCAGAGTTCTAGACTTGCCTCTACCAAGGGGAAAGCCCCTTCTCCACAGCTGAAAATCCCGTGACAGTGCTCTCTCCACACACAGGCCACACCTGGGCTCTGTGCAAGTGGGTGCTCCAGTCCAGATCCGAAGAGCTCCGAGTGTGGACTTCTCATTACAGTCCGTGAATATGGTTCAAAGGTCTTCGAAGCCTGAGGAGAAAGAAAAGAGAGACTCTTTAGTTT
>NW_021915216.1:0-1191 GCF_006229205.1 Suricata suricatta | reverse complement strand
CCACTACCTGCTCCCTGCCAGCCTCTCTTTCTCCCTCTCCCTCTCTCTCTCTCTCTCTCTCTCTCTCTCTCTCTCTCTCTCTCTCTCTCTCTCGGGCGTGGCCATGAGCTTCAGCATCCTAGAGCCCTCGTCCTCACCCCCTCCTTAAAAACGAAGGCCCCAGAAGGCCCTCTGGTCTGGGCCGTGCCGGGCACAGTCCAAGGCTCCCCCCCGCCCCCGACTCTGAGGTTTGCACTCAGCCAGGGACGTCAGGTTCTGCCAGGAGGCCTTTGGCTCCCAGGGCAGGTGCAAGGGCAGCTCTATTTCTGCGTTCTTTTTGGGATGCCCACCCCACCCCCCAATCTGGGCACCATTTACTCCCACAGAGAAAGCCCTGATGGGAATTCCCCTGGGCTCCCCGGGGTCACGAGAAAGTTGGCCTCGGCAGGGGTGTGCCCTCCCTGGTGGCTACAGAAGAGCCGCTCCTTTCCACCCCTGTCCTCAAGGTCACCCCTGGGGCTGCTGCAACCCCCTCTCGCTTTGGGTCGCGCCCCTGGATCCTGAGGGGGCTGCAGGGTAGGGGGGAAGCTGAATAATCCTCCCGCCCCCTCACCAGCAGGCACAGGCAGCCCGCCCCCCAGGGCAAGCGCCCTGATTTTCTACTTGCAACATCTGATTGTTATTAAGGGCTGGAGAAAGGGAATTCCTGGTTCCATAAGACTGCAGGGGGCCCTGGGCAGACTCCAGGTGGGAGGGGGGTGGGGTCACACCTGGGTGGCACTGCTGTCCTACAGCAAGTCCACCTCTCAAAAGTACCTGCACCACCTCCTCAGCGTAGCTCTGGCCTGGCTACATCCTGGCTTCTCTGTATCAGCCCCAGAGCGCGTGTAAACCGCTGGGTGGGGACCTGCCTTGGGTGGGCCTGAGCGCCCCGAAACGCCCAGTGGGAACCCAAGGAAGGCTCCAGGCAAGTAGACAGGCCGGTGCTGTGCTCCGGGGCAGCCCAGCTGCGCTGCAAGTGCGCCAGGGACATTAACAGCTGGATTCCGGCAGCAGTGCTCCGGCCAACATGACATCACCAGGCAAGGAGATGAGCTCCCAGTGAGGCTTGGGGTGGGGGGCTCCCTAGCGAGGCATTCCTTCCTGAAGCTTCATCCCAGCCCTGGCTCGTCCCCTCCTCCCCTCCTCCTCCCCTACCCCCTCCCTCCAGGC
>NW_021915215.1:0-1192 GCF_006229205.1 Suricata suricatta | reverse complement strand
GTCTTCTTCTTCCCACCTTTCAGAACTTTTTTCTATTTATTTTCTGTGTCACATCTATGGATTTTTAGCTGTACTTAGTAGAAAGAAAAAAGAAAAGTATGTCTATTCCATCATCCCAGATGTCCATGCCTTTTTCTTTTTTAAGTTAGTTTTGCTTTTTATGAAAGTGAATTTTCTTTTAAGAGGCAAGTTGTCCAGTCTAGTGTCCCACACTTGAATTTGTCTAATCCTTCCTCCTGATTCATCAGTTTCAAGAAGAAGGGTGATGCCACGCACCTCATCATACGACCGTTACGAGGGGTGCGTTGGCAGGTGGCCCACCAGGCAGGCGTGGCAAGCTTGATCACTTTTGTCTTCCTTTTTGAAATGGATAAGTTGTGGAGTGAAACTTTGAGATCAAGTGAGCATCTTCTTCCCAGCAAACAACCTTTTAATCAATGCTTTTAGCACATTTTAGTGAATAAATAAGATTTATTAGATTTTAGGGGTAATTTCCCTTCCTAATTCTGTCATTTCCTTTACATTATTAGCTCTATTATTCTGTAAAGAAGAGCTTTATCCTTCCGTCCTTCTGTTCTTTTTTAGAACAATACATGTTTTAATCAGTGTTTTATAATTCATTGTTGTCATTTTTTGTTGAAATTTTCTGAATAAGTCAAATTGAGCTCCTTCAGGTTCACCCCATTATCTGTGTGACATGGTCCCCTTAGTCTTTGAGCATCTCCTTGATTTTTAAGCACCACAAGATATCCCAGACTTTTTGTTAATCCCATAGCCCACACCCAGAACCCACTGTTTCTCCAAGGAGCACTGCTTCCTTTTAGTAGGAATGGTATTTAGAAATGTAGATAAATTCTAAGGGGGAAGAGTGGGAAGATAATGTACTAAATTAAAGTCGTCATTCATAGTCATAACTGCTCCTATTGTTGTAAGTTAAGGAGGTAGAGTTTAGTATGATAGTAATTTGTGAGCTGTGTCTCCCCTACAAGACTGGATTTCTTGGGGGCCAAGCTAGCATCTTCTCCATTTTTATATTCACAGTGGTTAGCATTGTTTCTGGACCACTTAATAAGTATTTGGACTTAAATTGTGCTAACTAAACTCATAAACTATTCATCTTATAAT
Organism: Suricata suricatta; assembly: GCF_006229205.1. Taxonomy (NCBI): domain Eukaryota; kingdom Metazoa; phylum Chordata; class Mammalia; order Carnivora; family Herpestidae; genus Suricata; species Suricata suricatta. Next base: position 67 of record NW_021915215.1, on the reverse strand, counting down.
TCAAATGTTTTTCTAATTTTCTGACTCTTAGAGAAATAGTAAAGGATCTGGAAAGAAGTTGCAGTGG
>NW_021915214.1:0-1192 GCF_006229205.1 Suricata suricatta | reverse complement strand
TGAGCTGAAACCAAGAGTTGGACACTCTACTGACTGAGTTACCTAAGCGTCCCTGGCCTTGTTTTCAAATGCAATAATTGACATAAAATTAGAAACTATAACTCATAAACTATAAAATGCTCCATAGGTACTTCATTCATTTGAAAGAGACTTCTGTATTTCATCCTCATTTCTTTTTCTCTCTTCATCTGGGTCAGAATTTACCTGTCTCCTTCTCATCTACTAGAAAGTATTTTTTGACTTGCTCTCCCCATTCTACTTTCAAAATCAGAGTTTATACCTCCCTCCATATATATTAAAATTCATATTAATGAAACCCTTTTTGAGATCATCTCATATTCTCTTCCTTTTCTGAAATCCTGTGCCATTTGGATTTAGTGTCAAACAAATTAATGTTTTCATTTATTTATTTATTTACTTGTGGGGAAGTGAATAGAACTTAAATGTACTTGGGAAGCCAAGACCAAGTTATATGAAATAACTGACCTTGGGTTTCCTAAATACTATAAAAATCTTATATGTTCCTCAACACTTAGTGTAATACTGATCACCAGGAATGAGTACCAAAAATATCACAATAATCCAAAGTGCTAATAAGACAATGATAAAAATTCCTTCAGGGATCAAAGAAAAGCTACTTGTGATCTTTCTTCCTTCTCAAAACCAAGCAGTGAGAAGCAAGCAGCACGCTGGTATGCCCGTGGCTTGTTTCTTTGTTTGTTGTTGATTATTGCATGAAAACAGACATTTGTAAATAGCAGAGAGCGGGAAATAGGGCTCCTTGGAAAGACAAATATTTTCAAATAAGTTTGAACATGAACTAATGAATAAGCCAACACAAAGTTTTTAGGACAAATGGGTCTGTGCATTCCCTGTCATCTCATTATTTGCAGTCATTTGCAGAAACACAAACTGGCCACCAAAGTTGTGGGTTGGCATAGTCCCAGGGACAGGTCTGCAGATCCTTCCCCAGCCCTTACCCTGTTGACATGGTGCTTTATTAGAGGTCAGTGTGGACGGGTGTACAATGGGCAATGACCTACCAGAGGACCATTTTGAACAAGAGCTAGTTTGCACCAATCGATAGCTCTGAATGAATGGGAAACCCATCTTCAGGTTTCAAAAGGACTGCTCAAGCACTTAGCTCTTGGGTATAGAGAGACCCAGACGAGTCTAACTGAGCACCTCTGCT
>NW_021915213.1:0-1192 GCF_006229205.1 Suricata suricatta | reverse complement strand
CGCTGACAGCTCAGAGCCTGGAGCCTCCTTCCAGTTCTGTGTCTCCCTCTCCCTCTGCCCCTCCCCTGCTCACATTCTGTCTCTTTTGCCCTCAAAAGTGAATAAACATTAAAAAAATTAAAAATAAAAATAGCTAGATGCATACTTAAAATAACATCTATACTAATAAAACATAATATGTAAAATAAATACAAACATTACAATTTTAACAAAACTTAAATACAAATCTGTAATTAAAACTGAGTATAATTTCTACACATTTATATGTATTTATATGTATTTCCAAGTATAATCCTTGCTTTCTCTTCATACTTGTCATTTCTTTTGCAACTCATCCTAAATTTTAAAAATTTGAGTTATAAATTTCTGGTACTCGTAGGTTTAATAGGTCCAAATATCTTATATTTACTTTGTATTATTTTTTCAATTTTTATTAAGGTTACTCATGAATATGATTTAAAGAAGGAAGTGCTTCTTGAGAGTTTGCTGTGACGTTTACCTGTTTCATTGCCAGTATTTCCCATTTCTCATGGGTTTTCCCATTTCTCTATATGAGTTTTCCATCATCATAACAGATTATCATAAACTTAGTGTCTTAAAACAATGCAGGGTTATTGTTTTATAGTTCTGGAGGTCAGAAGCCTGAAATAGATTTCCCTGGGATAAAAAGAAAATGTCATTATGGTTGTGATCCTTTCTGGAGGCTCTAGGGGTGAATGGTTCCTTTTTCTCTCATGTGTTGGCAGATTTCAATTCCCTGCAGCTGTAGGATGGTTTCTGGTTGGCAGCCCCTGACTATCTGGACCCCTGGACCCATGCGTAACCCCCTTCCATCTACAACCAGCGGCAGGACTTCATTTCATTCCTACTCTGCTGTTCCTCTCACCCCATTTGCCTTTCTCTTCTACTTTTAAGGACTCGTGATTATATTGGGCCCACCCCAAAGATTTCCCCTGTTTCAAGGCCCTAAAACATCATATCCTCAAAGTCCCTTATGCTATAAAAAGTAACATTCACAGATCCTGGAATTAGGGCTTAGATATCTTTTGGGGTAGGGACATTATTTTGCCTACTATACCATGGATATTCACATTTAGTTCTTTCAGATAATCATTTGGTAATTACTCCAGCTTCCTGAATAGAATTCCTAAATTAGAATTTCTTGATTTTTTTTCAGTTTTTATAATTATGT
>NW_021915212.1:0-1192 GCF_006229205.1 Suricata suricatta | reverse complement strand
GAACATGAGCAGGGGAGGGGCAGAGAGAGAGGAAGACATAGAATCTGAAGCAGGCTCCAGGCTCTGAGCTGTCAGCACAGAGCCCAATGCAGGGCTTGGACCCACGAACTGTGGGATCATGAGCTGAGTCAAAGTCAGACACCCAACCAACTGAGCCATCCAGGTGCCCCGAATGGAGTCTGTTCTTTAAATAATTCAAATATAGGCCAATCACAAGAGCAAAAGCATCTCTGTGTTTTTTTGAGCTCCATCTTGTGCGGGAGGTGAGCACGGACCCCCTCGGCCCACAGGAAAGTCAGAGGGGCCACTGTGGTAAGGAGCTTGGGGAGCGCCTGGCAGTCATTTTGGCTTTTGAAGGAGCCACCACCCATCTGAGGGCTGGGTGTGCATGCAGGTGCCTGGTAGGAGCAAAGGCCCTGGGGTTGGGGGGAGTTTAAGGAAATGAGAAGCAGCGGTGTGGCAGAAGGGCCTGCGTTTGCCGGGGGCCCAGTGTGTGGGCCGTGTAGGTCGATTGGGGGTTCGGTGCTTCCTCCTAAGAATGTGAGAAGCGGTTTTCACCTGGTGATATGATTGCATTTGCGTCCGGAAGGCCCTCTCCGGTGGCGGCAGGGCAAGGGTGGATTTATGGGGTGAGGCACGGCTTTCCAGTGGGGAGCCCTGTGGAGAGGCCAGGCCTGGGTCCCACCTGCAGAAGTGCGGTCCAGAAGCTGGTACCACGGTCATCTGGCCCAGCCCGGCTCGCCCCAGCAAGTGGTGCTGGAGCGCTCTGGCTTTCTGCTCTGTGGCCGGGGTGCTGCTGCGCCTCTCGGTGGCTGGGGGCCCGTCCTGTCTGGTCCAGCTTGTGCTGTAAGCCTGACCCAGACCCATCGTGCCCTCGAAGCGAATTGTTAACCACAGTGATGCCACTTTGGCTGTTCCATCTCCTGCGGGCCAGCCCGAAGCTCTCACGCGCTGCTAGCCCAGGGCCTGCCTGGTGGGACAGGGGAGCCGAGGGGCTGGAGGAAACCCAGGGACTCGGGAGAGGACGGACCCGGCATCTGGATCCCAGCTCTGCCTCTTCCTGGGTGACCCGAGCCAAACTGATCCACCTCCCGGGCCTCAGTTCCCTCGTTGATAAAGTGAGGGTCACACTGCCCGCCTTGGCAGGATTATTGTCAGGCAGGGAGATAGCTGTGTAGACAGCTTGCAGACC
>NW_021915211.1:0-2354 GCF_006229205.1 Suricata suricatta | reverse complement strand
GGCCCGTCTGCACCAGCTCCCCGTGCTGCCTCTGACCACGCATCTCCGACCAGCTGCTCCGGGGCAGAGGGGGCCGTGCCTGTGCCCATCCTGGACCACGTCTTCACGGGGCCCCCAGCTCTGCATGTGGCAGGTGAAGAACATTCCCGATGAGTTCCTGATGAGTAGCAAGACGATCCGGATCCCTCCGTGACCCTGCGTGTCCCCTCTGGGAGGCCCTTCTCTGCCTCCAGCAGGGACCCAAGCCCGTGTGAGCGAAATAAACCGCGCCTTGCCGATACAGCGTGTCCCGTTTCATCTTCACACATTCTGAAGTGCTTTCCTCGAAGGCATACACAAGCCATAAGCACAGTCGCCCCTTTGCACCAGCTCAGCTGGAGGGGAGGGTCCTTCGAGGGCTCAGGGGGGCGGTGCCATCCACACCCCCACCACCCGAGACTCACATTGTTTATCAGGGAATCAACTACCCACTGAAAGGGGGCCTGGGCCCCAGGTCTGATGGGCTGCCTTTGAGGATCACCACAAGAGGGAGGGCGGGGAAAGCTCCCACAAACCCTCTCCTGTGACAAGGTGGAATCTGGCCATCTCGCGGAGGAGCAGGAAGTGGGAAAGCCTCACCCTCCAGGACCCAGGCCTGCAGGCAGGCTCAAGACTGACCCAGGGCCAGGACAACAGAGCCCTGCCCCCACCCAGCCTGGCCCACACAGCTGCAGGGGCACCGCCGTCACCGGGGGAGGCAGGCACGTGTCGGGTCCCGTCATGGGCCGGGCACACAGGGGCTGCTGGGGACGGAGGGCAGAGTGAGAGCACTGCACCCCGAGCCCTCACCCCAAGCACCCGGCACCGAAAGCCCATCACGAAGGAATCTGAATTCTAAGTATCTTGAAGGTCATCACAAGAACAAGGACCTCCAAATCCAGGTCAATATCTGAGCGGACTGATCGAAACTCACCCCCACCACACTGATGGCCTGAGAGAAGAGACTCCCCCATTTCCAGGAAGAAACACTGTTTACGTCCATTTCAATTAACCCAGGATATCTGATGTTCAATCTAACATTTGACAACATACAAAAAAAGGAAAAAAGATCAATCCATTGTCAAGAGACAGAGGAATCAAGAGAACTAGACTCCAGAGTTACCCGGATGTCAAAGCAATCAGACCGAAACATGAAAATAACCACAATGAGCAAAATAAGTCAGACAGAGAAAGGCAAATACAGTGGACCCTTGAACAATGTGGGGGTCTGGGGCACTGACCCCTCGCAAGTCAAAGATTCACATATAGCTTTTGACTCCCTGAAAACTTAACCAATAGCCTACCGTTGACCAAAATCCTTACTGATAACATAGTCAATGAACATATGTCTTGTATGTCAATGTATCACATGCTATATACGCATACAATAAAATAGAGAAAAGAAAATGTTTTTTAAAAATCATAAGGAGGAGAAAATATATTTATAGTATTGTACTGTATTTTTTTAAACTCCATGCAGTTCAAACCCATGTTGTTCAAGAGTCAACTGTCCTATATGATCTCACTTATAGGTGGAATCAAAATAAAAAAAAGGAATTCCAAAGGGAGGGGCAGGGGGCAGGTAAGTGGGGGAAGGGTGTCAACGTTACAAACGTCCAGTTATAAGACAAATGAGTTTTGGGGACTCTCACATACAGCATGGTAACTCTAAGAGAAAAACTCCAAGTTAATCTGTTTAAAGAAATAAAAGAACTATAAATGTGAGGACAGAGTGAGAGTCTATTAAAATGGAAGAAACAAACAGACTTGAGGGAAACAAAGAAAACTTCTCAAAATAAAAAGTCGAGTCATGAAAACTAAAAATTTTGTGGAACAAGTTAAACGGAAGAGTGGATTTAGTTGAAGAGGGAACTAGAGAAATCAGAAGACAGATCCGAAGGAAACATCCAGAATGCAACAAAGAGAGTCAAAAAGTGGCAATTATGTAAGAGAGGTTAAGAGATGTGGGAAATGATTAGGGGGGTGAACACGTGTGGTAAATTCATAAATAAAAGCATGGGGATGATAAATATTAGATTTAGAATAATAGTTACATTCGAGATGAACTAAAGCATTGAAAGATGTGGGGCATGTACGGCTTCAAGTAAATAAATAAGAAAACAACTAAGATTGATATGTTAAATAATCAAGGGAAAAACACAGACCATAAATCAAGGATAATATGAACAGATGGAGAACTTCATCAGAGAAACGGGCACTATACAAAAGAGTCAAACAGATCATGTAAAAACCAAAATATGACATCAAAGATGAGTTCCTTCCATCGGCTCATCAGTAGACTTGACAGAGCCAAGTGCGCAATCATTAAATTTGAA
>NW_021915210.1:0-1192 GCF_006229205.1 Suricata suricatta | reverse complement strand
ATCTAACAGTAATTACCTCCCCAAGGCCCTATCTTCAATTACCATCAGGTGGGGCGATGGGTTCCACATGTGAATTTAAGAGTGATACAAACATTTAGTCCATAGTACCCAGCAACCAAAATCTCAGAAAAACAGTATTTCCTAGAATTACGAGGACTGCAAATGCCAATACTCCATGTGAAAGAACTACAGAAAGAAGCCTGTGTCACCAGCTTTTACCAAACTTTCTAAAGAAATCTGCAAAAGAAAAAGCTAGGACTTTGGGGGATAAGTTACAGAATACATCACTTCTAGCTGGCATAAGTGGGGTGAGCATCATCTGTGTTGAGTGCTTGGTATGTGTTAGATATTTGAGTTACAGATTGGCGATTCACTCTGACACTGGAATTAAGGTGCTTTGGTGGGGGTGTGAGCACACTAATTGCCCTGGTTTACTATGAGATTCTGCTTTTCCAGGGTAATTGTACCTTATGAAGCTGTATTCCATGCCTTTTATGATTCAACTATCATCAAAGCATGGATGGAGAAAGGCATTGAGATACATCAAATGCCAGAGGCTTCCCTCTGAACTCCTTTCCCTCAGGCTGTTGCTCACAATTACCCCAGGTTGGGCATCCACTAACAGAACCCTCATGAAGCAATCAGATGTCATTTCTTCTTTCTCTCAGCTGTGTGCATAAAGCACATTAGTAAATCCCACCCATGGTTTTAGAAAAGAGAGTTTATTCCACAGCTGGTACAGTTCACTCACGGTATAAAGTCTAACAGTTGGGCCATTGTTTTGATGACACCGCCACCCTGTGATAAATACCATGGGCAGCTCAGTGAGGGTACAGAGACGCAGGCCATTCTAGGGGAGGCTTAACCTGAGTTCTGCTATGAATGAAGGATAAAAATGAAAGTTAATTGGCTATACTGTCTACTCATAGCACTGGACGGAAAAATAGAAATTAAGTGAATGGAAGTAGAAAGTTTCAAACCTGATCTCTGGACCTGTATCCCAAGGTTCAGAGTACAACTTTTCATTCCAAAGGAGGTGACATTTCCCTCTGAGAGTAGTTTGTGACATTCCTCATGGAAGGACAAGAGGGTTCTTAGTTATAAACAGAGACTAACTCTGGAAAGGAATCTGTCAAAGGGATACTGCATTCTCACAGAATTATGGAGAAGACCAGGCTTGAGGATGCAGCCA
>NW_021915209.1:0-1192 GCF_006229205.1 Suricata suricatta | reverse complement strand
CACCAACTTCGGCTCAGGTCATGATATCACAGTTCGTGGATTCGAGCCCCGCATCAGGCTCTGTGCTGACAGCTAGCTCAGAGCCTGGAGCCTGCTTCGGATTCTGTATCTCCCTCTCTCTCTGACTCTCCCCTGCTCCCGCTGCCTCTCTCTGTCTCTCAAAAATAAATAAAAAACATTAAAAAAATTTAAAAGAAGAAAAGCTCCAAGATACAGAGTATCCAAATATGAATCATTCACCAGTTGAGGCTTTGGTCTATAATTCCTTTGGCTGGTGTGAATTATGTCATCCTGCCTGAAGAGTTTTTATATTGACCCTGGAAATGCTCCTAGATTTTATCATGCCGATAAAGTTACTAAAATTGAATTCCATTCCCCTTAGTATTAGAACGTAGCTGATTTAGTAATTAAGTAATTACTTTAAAAAGTATGAGACATAATTTTATTAATCAAAGTGAAAAACTAGATAAGGGATTTGAAATGAACATAATAAAATAGATTGTCTCTCCACAGGTAAACTAAATCTCAGTAGCTTACAAACTTACAATGTATCAGTAACTATGGCTTCATAGGGAAAAATCAAAGGTGCATAAATCATTTATGTGGGATCCTCTGAATATCAGCATTAGTTTTCTTACTGTAATAAACTAAGTCCTTTCTTTAAAATGACAGTGAAAAGGGCATTTCAACTCCACATTAAAGTTCATAGTAATAACATGATACCTTCAAATAGAGTCAATTTTGTCTGTTGCTCTACTTTGGGAAAACCCAGAAAATATAAATCTTAAGTTGTCTAGATGAAAGTTAAGAAATAAATTAGGTACCCAAGAACATGTCATAAGTTTGTAGTTTCACTCATACTAATTAGCCTTGTGCCTTGAATCTAGTAGGAGCACAATACATTATTTTTAAATGAATCAAGAGTTGGGTGAACAAGATCTTTCCTCAGGATTGGGCTATGTTAATGATCCAGACCATCACATATATTTCTATGTTTTCATTTCTGCCTACTCCATAGATATGGCCTCGTTTATTCTGTCAGATTCTAGGTCACAGAATAAGAAATTCGATTGTATGAGATTGAATATAGATGACATTACTCATTAAATGAGGAATCTGGAGCGAGTTATATAACCTTACTTCTTAGTAACTATTTTTTTCTCCAAAATGGAAATAATATATCATATGGTTA
>NW_021915208.1:0-1192 GCF_006229205.1 Suricata suricatta | reverse complement strand
CTATAGGCAGGGTGGACCTAACTGGCAGTTTAAGCGAAAAGCAGATGTTGGAGCTGGTTTGCATTTCCTCAGTCTGTGGGGGAGGGAGTTCTAAAAGATTATCTGAGAAGTAGCTGTGGGCACTCAGACAGTTCCTAGCATTCACGTAGTATTATTTGATGAGCAAAAGTATCTTTCAGAGAATGAAATGGGATTTCTCAGTCATTTGACAGATACCTGGTATCCTGCCCCCTGAGAGAGTCTCAGTCACGATTACAATTAACTCAGACCCTGTCTGTGCTGGTTAAAAGTGGATTCTTCTAGCATTGAATTTTGGGTTAATTTTGCCCAATTTGAAGTCATCAGAAAGATTGATTTGTAATCTAAACGTGCATAGTCTATGACCTAAGTGTGTGGTTTTAAACAAGTAATCCTTAACTAATTCAGACTAATTGACAAGGAAACCAATCAGCATAAGTGAAAAAACTATACTGTAAATTTCGTTTTAAACAAATCCTGTTTTAAGTGTCTTTTGAAACTAAAACCAGCTCAGGAATGATACTTAATAACAGTTATTTGTTTATAGGTGAATATCGCCAAAGACTTCATACAGACTGTTTATAATCTACTCATAGATTTTAAAGGAACTCAATATTATTACTACTTCATAAGAATGGAATCTGAAATTCAAATTAGACAATTTAATTAAGTTTATATAGCTGACAAGTTACAATGCCAGAATTAAACATAATTCTGCCTGAAACTAATAACTATGCTTTTTTTACTACATCCATTAGGCTACCAAGCTCATGAATTGTCTATTAAAGTAATAAGAAATTATTTGTGAACATGAATTAATAAGTTACAATATGACACAAATGTAATGTGTTTTATTTATAATGATCACACAAGTGATGTATCATCTTTAATACTTGAGTTCTTGAAAGTAGCTTATTCTCTAAAGGTATTTTTCTTACTTTTCCTCCAACCTGTTCTTGTTTAAACATGAACAGCTTAAATACTTTACAGGTGGAGTCTCAATTGATAAAATTTTGTTATTCAATTGGTATAATATTGAGATCCCTGTTTTGCCCCACAAACCAAACTCTAATAGTTTATTAACAGAAGATTGTCATTCTGCATGAAATGTCTTCAAGTTTCCTCAGTGAAGTAGCCATTAAAAAAGTTATATTTAAACCTAACTCTGTAAACT
>NW_021915207.1:0-1192 GCF_006229205.1 Suricata suricatta | reverse complement strand
CAGTGATAGAGCTTTAATGGGACACTGCAAGAACACAAAAGTCACCAAGTCCTAAGGGAAACGTACATCCCTGTTAAGGTTTCCAGCTTTAAGATTGAGTTTAGCAAAATATTTTGTGCAGAAATGCTAACTACAATTCAGAGTCATTTGAAAGACAATTTAGATGTGCCTCTCTGCCAGGAAAATACTCCTCAAAAGAGACCAAGGTGGGGGGGGGTAAGTTATAGACTTGATTTCTATAAATATTTCCTCACACGCTACTTAATATGATAGTGAAGACTGGTCCTGGTGGCTCTGTTTGGCTGATGCGGTAACTCTTCCAATAACTATAAACGTGAGATGATGATTCATTAGTACTGCAATTGGGAAACTTAGTTTTGTTAAAACGGAATCCCATTCAAAAACAAATTAAGCCCAATGCATGCTTAACTGGTTCTCTCAAATCCAAGATCACTCTACAGACCTGAAGGAAAGAAAGTACAGGTTTTGTAGTTACGTCTTCCTGGAATGTCAGCTTAGTAATAAGCTGTCCCCAGCCCACCCCCTTACCTTTAATAGACTTTATTTTTTTTTGAGCAGTTCACAGACAAACGGAACAGAGGATACAGAAATGTCCCTTACACCCCTGCCCCGACATATGCACAGCCTCCCAAGCTGTCGCCATCCTCCGTGGAAACACTACTGAAGCTACACTGACATATCACTGTCACCCACGTCCATGGTCTGCACTAGGTCCTCCTCTTGGGGGCATACATTCTATGGGTTTTGGCAAACGTATAATGGCACATGTCTGCTAATGTCGCATCTTGCAGACTAGTGTCACTACCTCCCAAATCCTGTGTTTCCCCCAGTATATGCTTAAAAAAGCTTTTTTTTACGTTTATTACTGAGACAGAGAGAAACAGAGCATGAGCGGGGGAGGAGCAGAGAGAGAGGGGGAGACACAGAATCGGAAGCAGCTCCAGGCTCTGAGCTGTCAGCACAGAGCTCCACCCAGGGCTCAAACCCACAAACCGTGAGATCATGCCCTGAGCTGAAGCTGGATGCTAAACCTATGGAGTCACCTAGGCGACCCTCTAGTATACGGTTTTGACAAGAATTTTCCTCCTAACATTCAATGTCTTGTTTTTGTTTTCTTTTATTTTTTGGGAGAGAGCGAGCATGAGCCAGGGAGGGGCAGAGGGAGAGAGAA
>NW_021915206.1:0-1192 GCF_006229205.1 Suricata suricatta | reverse complement strand
CCTGTAATAACGTCTAGAACTTTGTGGTACAAATACCTCTCGCTCTCCTTGGCTGGTGTCTGTGTGTAATTACGTACGTTGTTTTTGTGGCTTTGATCAGATAATGTCTTTTGATTAAAAAATTAAAAATGGAAAGAAAAGCTTTATGCTTTTCCCAATATTTATTTCTGGCTCAGTAGGTTAAGTGTCCAACTCTGGGTTTGGGCTCAGGTCACGGTCTCGTCGTGGTTTGTGAGTTTGAGCCCCATGTTGGGCTCTCTGCTGGCAGAACCGATCCTGCTTGGGATTCTCGCTCTCTCCCGTCTCTCTCTGCTCCTCCCCTGCTCGCGTGCTCTCTCTCAAAAAATAAAAGAAATGTTTTAAAAAACATCAAAATTTAAAAAATCAAGTTCAGAGTTTCCATAGGGTGTAATCTTTCTTCAGCCCCCATAACATCCTTTGAGGCCCCTCCCAGCACAGCCCTGCACGCAGCCCGTTTGTCCAGAATTCTTTGCCTTTCTCTTTCTGAAGTGTGTACTCACGCGATAGAAAATTCCAGGCTGTGGTGTTTCTTCCCGTTAAAGGCGACTTGTTCGCTCCTGGTGCTCACTGTTTCTCAGGAGGGGTCCGCAGGCACCCTCTGTGCCTCCACACGTATGTGCCCTTTTCCTCCCGTTTCATGTCTTCCCTGTCTCGTTAGTTTGTGGTGATGTGACTGTTGGTGCGAATAGGTAAGGTTTTGTGTGTGCGCGTGTCCTGCTGCTGATTCCAGAGCCCTGCTCTGCTCGCCCTTCTCCTGGGCGCCCCGCTGCTGAGCACTAGCGCCCCTCCCCCCGGTGAGCGTCTTTCTCGCCGCAGTGTCTGATCTGCCGACTAAGGCTGAGAGTGCTTCGTTTTAGACATTTTGTTTTCATCTTTTCCCTTCGTGTGTGTGGCTGTGTTTTGTCCCTGAGCGCGTCCACACTGCAGTGCATTCCCACCCCTCCGGTTTCCAGGCTCTTCTGGCTTCCTTGTGCCTCTCGCGGGGCCCTGCCGGGGTCGGACGTGGCGCCCTCGCCCCCTTCCTCCCGTGGGCACTGCCCTCCGTTTGGCCACCGCCGCCGCCCGCATGGTCTGCACCCGGCGCCCCAGGTCCCCGGCTGCTTCTGCGAGGCGGCGGGAGGCCCCTCGGGGGGCAGGACGGGGTCCTCCAGGGCCTCACGCTCGGGAGACG
>NW_021915205.1:0-1192 GCF_006229205.1 Suricata suricatta | reverse complement strand
TTTTAATGTTTATTTAATCTTGAGAGATAGAGAGAGAAAGCAGGACTGGGGGAGGGACAGAAAGAGGGACACAGAATCCGAAGCAGACTCTAGGCTTTGAGCCATCAGCACAGAGCCCAATGTGGGGCTTGAACCCACGAACCATGAGATCATGATCTGAGCCAAAGTCAGACGCTCAACCAACTGAGCCACCCAGGCGCCCCAGTATTTCATTCTTTTGATACAATTATAAGTGAGACTATTTTCTTAATTTCTTTTTCTGAAGATTTGTTATTAATGTATCAAAATACAACAAATTTCTGTGTATTAATTTTGTATTCTGCAACTTTACTGAATGAGCTTTAGTTCTAATAGTTTTGTGTCTATGTATGTGTAGACTCTTTAGGGGTTTCTATCTATAATGTGTCATCTGTGGATAAGTTTATTAGAAGCTTTACTTCTTTTTGATTTGGATGCCTTTTATTTCTTTTTCTTGCCTGATTGTTATGGCGAGGACTTCTAATACTATGTTGGAGAAAAGTGGCAAGAGTCAGCATCCTTTCCTTGTCTGTCCCTGATCTTAGAGGAAAAGTTTGTAGCTTTGAGTAGGATGTTACTTGTGGGCTTGCCTTATATGGACTGTATTGTGTGGAGGTACATTCCCTCTATACTCAGTTTTCTGATAGTTTTTATCATGAATGAATGTTGAAATTTGTCAGATGATTTTTCTTCATCTATTGAGGTAATCATATGATTTTCATTCTTCATTTTATTAATGTGGTATATCACATTGATTGATTTATGGTTGTTAGACTATCTTTGCATGCCTGGAGTAAATCACACTTAATTATGATGTATAATCCTTGTACGGCATTGTTGAATTTGGATTGTTAATATTTTGTTGAAGATTTTTGCACCTGTGTTCATCACAGATGTTGGCTTGTAATTTTCTTTCCTTGCAATGTTTTTGTCTGGTTTTGGTATCAGGCTCATGCTGGCTTCATAAAATGAGGTCGGAAGTATTTCTTCCTCTTTAATGTTTGGAAAAGTATAGAGATTGGTATTAATTCCTTTTTAAATGTTTGATAGAAGTCACCAGTGAAGCCATCTGGTCCTGGACTTTGTTGGGAGATTTTTGATTACTAACTCAATCACCTTATTAGTAATTGATCTGTCTGTTCAGGTTTTCTATTCATGAATAAGTCTTGGTAGT
>NW_021915204.1:0-1192 GCF_006229205.1 Suricata suricatta | reverse complement strand
CCCCCCTCCCTGCGTGGGCTAAAAGCCTGTCTGAGTCCCGGCAGCCGGGAATGTGGGGGCAGGGATCCCAATGCACGTCCCCTTTCCATTTTATGTGCGTGACATCGGCACCAAACCTTCCCTGAGGAGAGAGTATGCTGTATGGGATGCCAATGGGAGCTCAGGGCTTTTGACTTTCTAAGTCTTTCTAGAGAGATGTGTATGTTATCGAACAACAGAGGAATGAGTCAGAGGCCTGGAAATGGGGACCCACATAAGGCCCAAGTGGAAAGAGGAATTTTTATTAAGGCAGAAGATGGATCGCGAAGGATTTTAGAAAGCGTGGTGGGCCTTGGACCGGGACTCCAGAGGGAGACGAGGCAACAGAGTTATTTGCGGCAGCGCACGAGACCCCGGAGGGCGGCTTCTATCTAGAACTGTTCCAGCCAGAGCTGTGTCTGAACGCCTGTCAGAGAGGTTCTCTACCCTCAGGGCCAGGGTTGAGTGTGGCCAGCCAACCTGGGGATTTGATTGTTCAAAACACAAAAAAGACATGTATTAAGATCCCCAGAGAGAAATTCATATTTGGTCTTAAGACCAAGAACAGTGGGCTTTCTCCCGAACTCTCTCGGTGTTTGTTCCTTGTGGGTACCGGAACTGACCCTTGTGTCTTTTTCCTGGGTGGCCAGAGCACAGAGCATCAAAACTGTAACCCATCCCACAGTGTGGTATCCATTCTTTGCTTTATCTTCCTCTCTGAGGGAACTTGGCTCCCCTGTTGGCAGGGGCTGCCCCTCTGAGTCAGTGTTCTGGTCCCTGCCCACCAGCTCAGCCAATCACAACCAGCCTCACTTGGGGAGTTGGTCCTGGGGAGCCAATCAGAGCCTTCCCTGGGATTCTAACTGGAGCTGGCCAAGCCCTCTCCCTCCCCACCCCAAGGCTCAAAGGCGACCACCTGGAGCTGCCCCCACTCAAGGGACAGTAGCCTGAGGGGTTGAGTACAGCTCTGGGGGAGAATTAGGGAAGGGGGGACATGGAGCCCTTGGTCCCCATCACCCCACAACCATTTCTTCCTGTCCTTCTCCCACAGAGCCAACAGCAGTCCCATCTTTGGGACTCCATAGAGCTGGATTTCTGTCTCTTGAAAGACAAGAGTGTTAACTAATGAACTTCTCACTTTTAATTAACTTAATCTTGTTATTCTTCCTAGAAC
>NW_021915203.1:0-1192 GCF_006229205.1 Suricata suricatta | reverse complement strand
ATTGATCTCCTCTGCTCTGGCAAGGAACAAATGAGGTCATTACCACAAAGCCTTTAGCACAGCACTTGGCACCTCATGGGTGCTCGAGAAACGTCAGCTGGAACTGTCTTCTCACCCGATGCCCACAGTAACCCCATGCAGAGTGTTACTATCCCCATTTTGTAGGGAGGAGACAAAGGCACAGAGAGGTTAGGTAGTTTCCCTGAGGTCTCACAGGAAACAATCTTGTCAAGATTTGAATCCAGGCTAACTCTGGGATTTGTGCTTTTTGCCACCTTCCCTGGCATGTGGCAAGTACAGGATGAAGTATATATAGACATGCAGTTACAGACACGGGACCGGTGCCCAGCATGGCACAGTCATGTACCCAGTAGGCTGTAATGCACCTGTTGCTATTATAATTATGCATATCATCGGGACCATCATTCAGAATCGAACTGGAAATTATAAAACTTGAGAGTGGTTGGTGAAGGTCAAGGGTATTCTGAGATACTAGAAAGGACAACAAGAAATCTGTCAAAAACAAGGGGCAAAGAACCAGAGTCATAAGCAACTTCCTTGCAACATTATCAGTAATTACACAATAGAAAAAATGTACGTATCTAACAATAAGGGAGTGTCTTAATAAATTATGGTTGATCTCTTTGGTGGAAAATCACACGCCCCTTTAAAAAGATGATACTCGGGGGCGCCTGGGTGGCTCAGTCGGTTGAGCGTCCGACTTCGGCTCAGGTCATGATCTCACGATTCGGGAGTTTGGGCCCCACATCGGGCTCTGTGCTGACAGCTAATTCAGAGCCTGGAGCCTGCTTCAGATTCTGTGTCTCCCTCTCTCTCTGCTCCTTCCCCACACATGCTCTGTTTCTGTCTCAATAATAAATAAACATTAAAGATAATCAGACTTAACATGGAACATATTTACTTGCCATTCTGGTTAAAAGGAAAAGGCTGGTATAAATTCTATTTCTGCTCTATTTCTTCCTCTATTAAAATTACCACCTGCATGTTGAGAAGAGTTGAAAGGGAACATGCAAACAGGTGATGTGTAAAATGCTGGAATCGAGGATTTCTTTTTTTTTTTTTTTCAGTTGATTCCATAATTTGACCATAACTCAGTGAGCACTTACTAAGCGTCAGTCACCATGTGAAGCATGGTTATTAGTGTGGATTGTATTAGGATTACATTAGCAGG
>NW_021915202.1:0-1192 GCF_006229205.1 Suricata suricatta | reverse complement strand
TTTTAATGTTTATTTAATCTTGAGAGATAGAGAGAGAAAGCAGGACTGGGGGAGGGACAGAAAGAGGGACACAGAATCCGAAGCAGACTCTAGGCTTTGAGCCATCAGCACAGAGCCCAATGTGGGGCTTGAACCCACGAACTACGAGATCATGATCTGAGCCAAAGTCGGACGCTCAACTAACTGAGCCACCCAGGCGCCCCAGTATTTCATTCTTTTGATACAATTATAAGTGAGACTATTTTCTTAATTTCTTTTTCTGAAGATTTGTTATTAATGTATCAAAATACAACAAATTTCTGTGTATTAATTTTGTATTCTGCAACTTTACTGAATGAGCTTTAGTTCTAATAGTTTTGTGTCTATGTATGTGTAGACTCTTTAGGGGTTTCTATCTATAATGTGTCATCTGTGGATAAGTTTATTAGAAGCTTTACTTCTTTTTGATTTGGATGCCTTTTATTTCTTTTTCTTGCCTGATTGTTATGGCGAGGACTTCTAATACTATGTTGGAGAAAAGTGGCAAGAGTCAGCATCCTTTCCTTGTCTGTCCCTGATCTTAGAGGAAAAGTTTGTAGCTTTGAGTAGGATGTTACTTGTGGGCTTGCCTTATATGGACTGTATTGTGTTGAGGTACATTCCCTCTATACTCAGTTTTCTGATAGTTTTTATCATGAATGAATGTTGAAATTTGTCAGATGCTTTTTCTTCATCTATTGAGGTAATCATATGATTTTCATTCTTCATTTTATTAATGTGGTATATCACATTGATTGATTTATGGTTGTTAGACTATCTTTGCATGCCTGGAGTAAATCACACTTAATTATGATGTATAATCCTTGTACGGCATTGTTGAATTTGGATTGTTAATATTTTGTTGAAGATTTTTGCACCTGTGTTCATCACAGATGTTGACTTGTAATTTTCTTTCCTCGCAGTGTTTTTGTCTGGTTTTGGTATCAGGCTCATGCTGGCTTCATAAAATGAGGTCGGAAGTATTTCTTCCTCTTTAATGTTGGGAAAAGTATAGAGATTGGTATTAATTCCTTTTTAAATGTTTGATAGAAGTCACCAGTGAAGCCATCTGGTCCTGGACTTTGTTGGGAGATTTTTGATTACTAACTCAATCACCTTATTAGTAATTGATCTGTCTGTTCAGGTTTTCTATTCATGAATAAGTCTTGGTAGT
>NW_021915201.1:0-1192 GCF_006229205.1 Suricata suricatta | reverse complement strand
GTACCTGGGCTGTACCAGGCTGTAACTGGCCTGTGCCTGGGCTATACCTGGGCTGTACCTGGGCTGTTCCTGGGCTGTACCCAGGCTGTACCCGGGCTGTACCCGGGCTGTGTCTGGGCTGTACCTGGGATGTACCTGGGCTGTACCTGGGCTGTCCTTGGAGCCGCTGGCACTCACATTTCCTAACTCACTCTGTCTTCGCTCAGCTTGGGACAGTGGAGAGCAGAGGGCCAGAGAGGCTGTTAGCAATCACCCATCTCTCTCTATGCCAGGGTGCTAGGGCACCAGGGACCGTTCCTGTGCCCACCGGGAAAGGCAGTGCTGTTACACACCTGATCAGAAGAGGAGCCTGGGGTCCTCATACGACTGTTTCCCGAGTATTACTGGAAAAGACAGAAAGTCTGTCCCAAGGGGGCACGGATAGCATAGGGCAGAGCCAGCACTGGGATTCAGTGCTACCTGTACCCCTAACCTCTTCCCTGACCAGGCTCACGGGCGGACACACAGTGTGCCCTCCTTTTGACACCATGCACTTTCCCCATGCTACAGTGTTAAGGGGACACACACACACACACACACACACACATGCACACACACACACACACACATGCGCGCATGCATACACACACAGAAGCACAAGTCCGAGTCCGGGAGACCTGAAAGGCAGCATACACCCTCACTGAGCTCAGGTCCCTGTGGACTTCAGCCCAGTGTGCTTGAGGGTCCCCACTCACTCTTGCAGAGGGGAGTCTTCGGTGCCTTGCCCTGAGCCCCATTCCACCACCATGGGGAGGGCTTGACTGGGTCTGAGTGCAAGAACATTACTTCCAGGGGCCTTTTTCTCTGCCCTGTGTTCGCAGGGAAGGGACTGGCGCCTCGCCCAGGCCTGCCTCTGATAGGACTCTAGGCGGGAAGGAAGCAGAGCACAGCCTCTTATCAGGCAGCCGCAGGGAGATCTCTCGCCCAGCAGGCCCCGGGTTGATAAAGCAGGTCTGGGCCCAGCAGCTCACCAGCTGCTTTCTGAGACCCTTCCTCAGAGCTCAGAAACAGGGGCGTGAGACCTGGGAAGTTCCTCCCCAAAGCAGACTTCTGGTGGCCACAGGCAACAGGACCCGATGGGAAACAACAGGGTGGGTTGGGGGGGCAAAGATTTGGCAAGGAGGGTTGAGGGAGAAGGGGCTGCTAGATATAC
>NW_021915200.1:0-2355 GCF_006229205.1 Suricata suricatta | reverse complement strand
AATTGGATCACTAAAAGAGGCAGAACATCTCATTTGCAATACTGAGTTCTTATGGATGATTACAATTTAGTGAAATCAACAGAAGCTTCTTTCCAAAACATAGGATATAGTATACATGTGTTTTGTTCAATTCCTCTTCACCCAGTTGGTAAGGGAGACATTCATACCCTACAATTATGAAGATGGATGAACACACAACACCTGACACTGGACAGATAAGACTGATGACAGTTTAGTAGTCATCACATATACTCAACAGCCCAGGGGAGGAGGACATCACATGCCATGCAGGGCCACTTGGGGGTTGTAGCTGGGACAGATGAGCAAGCATCCCACAGGAGGATGTAATTGGTTTCTTTGAATAATTCTTTGGGCTGGCATGGAACTAAAGTTAGCTGCTCAGGCTTAAGGAGCCACTGTGCCTAGTTCCTGTTCTAGGAAGTTTGCTTGACTAGGGGTTGCTATCTGCTAGAGCAGAGGGGGAGGAGAACTTGTTAACCTGTTCAAAGCTCTCCCGGTTTTACAGATGTCAAGGTAACATTAATATTGAGTCTTAATTTCAGCCTTCCACTGTAATGTAAAAGGACCAGAGAAAAAACATCATATAAGGATCTTTAATGCCTTCTCTTTGCCCTTGGGGAGCAAAGTTCTATAGCAAGGCATTTGAGACTCTAGATGCTTGGTCCCTGGTTATCTCTCCAGTCTCTTCCAGACCTTTCTGCTCCTGTACTCCATATTTCAGACATTCCAAAATATTAGTAAGACACTAAATACACAGAGTGACATCCTGAGATTTGTTTTTCATTGAGAAGGTCTCTCTAGCTGTAATAAATTGAATGGTTGGGAGTAAGGCATGGCCAGAGACAGATAGACAATTAAGAAGCTGTTAGTGTGTCTAGAGGAGTGAAACACAGCAAAAGAAATTCTGGGAATAGAGAGATATGGGTGTGTCTCAAAACACATTAAGTAAAAAACCACCAACACCACCACCACCACCACAACAACAATTAAGTTTTCTGGATTTAGCAACCAGATAAATGATCATTCTTTCGCTATATCAGGGAAAGTCAGATAAGCACAATTCAAAACTGGAATGCCCTATTTATAAAATTATAATAAATTAATCACATGGTACAAGGATGAGAGTCATTTATATGTATTAAAATAGAAGAATTTTCCCACTTCCTGTGTTTATAGATTATTAAAAGATAATCACAGTGGAATCAATATCTAGGTAACATGAATCAATCAACAAACATTTTCAACATAACTAATAGAAAAGATAGCACTCTCAGAATTTTTACTAGTTGGGTATATTGAGACCAAACTCATAAAAGAACTAGTAGTACATCGTGGTATTTACTAAGCACCAAATGTACAAAACAGAAAATAAGTCTTAGAAGTATTCAAAAATGTCTATTAATCCTAGTGGAAACTTTCAAAATACAAATTTATTTATTTTAATTTATTGTCAAGTTAGCTAGCTTATCGTGTATACGATGTGCTCTGGCTTCAGAAGTAGATTCCCAAGATTACGTGCAATATCCAGTTCTCATCCCAACAAGAACTCTCCTCAATGAGAATCACTCATTTTCCCCACCCCCTGACCCCCCACCCCCATCAACCTTCATTTGTTCTCTGCATTTATGAGTCTCTTATGGTTTTCCTTTCTCTCTATTTGTATCTTATTTTTCCTTCCAATCTCTTATTGTCTTCTGTTAAGTTTCTCAAATTTCACATATGAGTGAAGTCACACAATATCTATCTTTTTCTGACCAACTTATTTCACTTAGAATAATACCCTCCAGTTCCACCCATGTTGTTGCAAAAGGCAAGATTTCATTATTTTTCATCACCAAGTAGTATTCTATTTTATATACATATATACACCACATCTTTATCCATTCATCCAATGTTGATGGACACTTGGGCTCTTTCCATAAGTGTTGATAGTGTTGCTATAAACATTAAGGTACATGTGCCCCTATGAATTAGCACTACTGTATGTTTTGGATAAATTTCTAGTAAAGCTATTGCTGAGTCATAGAGTAATTCTATTTTTAAATTTTTGAGGACGCTCCACACTGTTTTCCAGAATAGCTGCACCAATTTGCATTCCACCATCAGTGCAAGAGGGTTCCCCTTCCTCTACATCCTCTCCAACATCTGTTGTTTCCTGGGTTGTTAATTTTAGCCACTCTGACCTGTGTGAGGTGGTATCTCAATGTGGTTGAGATTTGTATTTGTCGGGGCCCACCAAGTTTTCTGTGTGCCTCAGGCAAGGATTATCACTCCCTTGAGTGAGCCAGTAAACAAGATTTGCATCTGGAGGCTGGAGATTGCCATTTCCAGGTC
>NW_021915199.1:0-1192 GCF_006229205.1 Suricata suricatta | reverse complement strand
ATCTTTGTCTTCCTAGGAAGCCTGGCTGGGTTTGGGGAATTTCATAGTTAAACATCCCCCTTTCTTCCTCTTCTCAGCTGAGTCTCAGATTCACTATGGAAATTAGGCAGGGCATGATTCCTATCTTATTTGCCCTCCGATTTGATGGCCTACCCAAGGCCCAATGGGACAAGGTTAGAAAGCAAGTTTGCCTTACTGCCGAGGTCCTGTTCTTTAGAGCAGGATAAGAAAGCTGAGGTCTTGACCTTGAGTTGCTCTTCACCTAACTTGGCTCTTTCACTTCTGTGAGCTCTGAAGTGCTGGAGGATTCTCACGTATGAATATGGCCTGGGTTTGAAGAAATTCGGTATTTGCGTCTCAGCATCTTTTTTTTAATTAAAAATTTTTTTTCGTAATGTTTTTTATTTATTTTTGAGAGACAGAGACAGCATGAGCAGTGGAGGTTCAGAGAAAGAGGGAGACACAGAATCCAAAGACAGGCTCCAGGCTCTGAGCTAGCAGTCAATGCAGAGCCTGACATGGGGCTCAAACCCACAAACCGTGAGATCATGACTTGAGCTGAAGCTGGACGCTTAACTGACTGAGCCACCCAGGTGCCCCATCAGGATCCTCTTTTGTCAACAGCCCAAACCTCACCTGGCTGTCCTTGGGCCTGGAGGGTTGGAAGAGGATCTCCCGGAGTCCTGACCACCTAGCCCACGCCTGATTCTCTGGGGAGCTCCTGTGTGCAGCTAGAACCATGGCCATGTTCTTGGCTTTGGGTTGGGTTCCTTACACAAATAAATGCGCCACAAGAGTGCTGCAGGCGGACGCAGGGGTAGTGGGTCCACGTGAGGTGAACAGCACCTGTGCTCTGTGATCTGCGTTCACAAAGGCCCTGGGGCTGGTGTGGGCCCCCAGCAGAGAGAAGATCATCATGAGAGCTGTAGGCATTTGGCAATAATGTAGAAATGCAGATTGTTGATATCACTCATTTTGGGGGGGAAAAACCCCATTGGAACCTAAAAATCTTTTTACTCTTGCCTTCTGGCCTGCAACTGCAGATTGAGCTGTTTGAAACTCGCTTCTTTTTTTTTTTTAATTTATTTTTTTATACAATTTATTTTTTTAACATATGCAATTATTTTCCATCCTTTACAATACAGTACTTTCAATGATACTCCAAACAGAAAAGCAAAGTAAAAAATCAAAA
>NW_021915198.1:0-1192 GCF_006229205.1 Suricata suricatta | reverse complement strand
ACCAGGAGAGTGGAAGGGACCTAAATTTACACTATGTCTAGTCAACCTTGTGCCAGTTATTTACCTATGGATACTGAGCTCTTAACAACTATCTGTCCATCTGAGAAAATGCTAGAGAGAATAAGCCATGCAGCCTGCATGTACACCTCACAGCCCTCTAACCCTATTGCCACTCTTTATAGTTCTTCTGTAGGATGCTAATGGTGGTTAGTGGCTCTGTAGAACTTTCTCTCCAAGACTGGTTCTCAGCTAGAGCATAGGATCTTCCTAGACTACTAGCCTTTTTGATATCAAGAGGATAAAATCTGGGGATAAAGATACTTTCTTACCTAATTTTAAACTTAAGTAAATCTTAGTCATCATTGGCAAATTACTTTGTAATTTTAAATGGTCATATTATGAGAGAAAAATCTTAGTGACAGATTGATAAGATATTTTGTTGTCATGTAACGGAATGGTGTACATTTATTTAAAATTTAATGTTTAAAAGTGCCTTAAATACATGTGCTAAAATGGGAAACATAAAAATATAGAGTACCAAGGAAAAATTTATTGAAAATAGCTACAAATAGATTTTCTCAACAAAGAATTTCTTCCCCAATGTAGAGGTATTTTGGATAAGTACTTTCTTCATAGCATACAAAATAAAGAAGGGAAATCGCCTTCAAAATTCACGTAAAGCAAAACAAATACCATAACAAACAAATAAACAAAAAACCCCCCACTTTTCTTACATCGATATTTACAGAAATGTATCTGAAGAAATAAGAAAAAAACCTTTTTTTTTTTTTTGTATCCTCCTAATTGCTTCTAGAGGGGCGCCTGGGTGGCTCAGTCGGTTAAACCTCCAACTACGGCTCAGGTCATGATTTCATGTTCCTGAATTTGAGCCCCATGTAGGGCTCTGTGCTGACAGCTCAGAGCCTGGAGCCTGCTTAGATTTTGTGTGTCCTTGTCTCTCCGCTCCTCCCCCCCTCATACTCTGTCTCTCTCCATCTCAAAAGTAAATAGAACACTAAAAAATTTTTATCTTTCTCTGCCTGACATATTTCGCTTAGCATGACACCTCGAGGTCCATCCGCTTTGTTACAAATGGCCATATTTCATTCATTCTTATTGGCATATAGTGTTTTATTGTATATATATACCACATCTTCTTGATCCATTCATCAAATGATGGACATTTAGGCTC
>NW_021915197.1:0-1192 GCF_006229205.1 Suricata suricatta | reverse complement strand
AAAAGCCTGGGTCCCGGCCTGGAAATGGTTGCAGCATCCGGGTTGCAGTGATAAGGTTTCGGGCATGGAGCTCAGCCAGCATTGAAGGATGACACATCGGATATTCAAAAGAAAAATGGGAATGACTTGGTGTCTCATTGGAGAAGGATTAAGGACAAAGCACTGTGGCTGGGGTAGTGGGAAACGCAAAGATGCCCAGTGAGCACCCCATGTTCTCACTTGGCTGTGCCCAGACTTTGAGCAAGTTGCTAAGCTCCCTGTGTCATCTGTCCATCAGCGTGGAACCACTGAAAGGCTAGTGGACTGCCACCGAAGCACATTAGTCATCCTCACGAGAGGAATGGGTGGAAAAGGACACAGTGTTAACTCTTGGGATCAGCCATAGAAACGGAACTTGGAGGAAGAAAATCAGGTCTGGAGCTCAGTGGGTTTTTCAACAAAATTCTGTAGTGTCTTCCTTTTGGACTTTTCTCGGACTTCAGCATCAACCTCCTTTTGCCTTCCTCTCTCAGTATCGTTGTTTTATCAGGCCTGCCCTCTCCTTTTCCTGCTCGTTCCCTAGTGTGAGAACTTTGAGGAGGTGCTCCAGCCAGTGTGCAAGCGTGCAGGTGGATTGTGAACAGTGGGTCAGGGGCCGTCATGTGGAACTTTGAACTGAGCCACTGATTTCAACAGTGTGGAGACCAATGCGGCTTGCAGCATTTAGTTGTGTCAGGTTTGACCCAGAAGGATATTTTTGGGCCAATGGAATGTACAGGGACTTTCCTCCATGTGCACTTTCTGAGGTCACAGCTGGAGCAGTTACTGGCTTCACTACAACAACACAGGGACACTGACGGGAGAGGAGCTGGTGGGTGGGATGGCACTATGGTAGTGGTGGTTAGGGACACAGGACACATGAACTACGCCCATTCATCAGCTCTCATGACTGCTGACTGGTTCCATCTTTGGGGTCTGTTGCCCTTCCTCTGTCCCTCTTCACCTCTTACTTTGTTCCTTCTTTCTTTCCTTCTTGTTTTTAAACATTTCAACTGAACCAGAACATTCTCCTATACAAACGTAGGCTAGGCCCTGGAAGCATGAACACCATTGCTATTCCAAGTCCAGCGTGTACTTGCCCCCATCCATGTTCTTTCTCCAGTTTCTCTACAAAGCATGTGTCACTTCTGGTTAAGTGTCATGACCTTTAGTT
>NW_021915196.1:0-1192 GCF_006229205.1 Suricata suricatta | reverse complement strand
CACCAACTTCGGCTCAGGTCATGATATCACAGTTCGTGGATTCGAGCCCCGCATCAGGCTCTGTGCTGACAGCTAGCTCAGAGCCTGGAGCCTGCTTCGGATTCTGTATCTCCCTCTCTCTCTGACTCTCCCCTGCTCCCGCTGCCTCTCTCTGTCTCTCAAAAATAAATAAAAAACATTAAAAAAATTTTAAAGAAGAAAAGCTCCAAGATACAGAATATCCAAATATGAATCATTCACCAGTTGAGGCTTTGGTCTATAATTCCTTTGGCTGGTGTGAATTATGTCATCCTGCCTGAAGAGTTTTTATATTGACCCTGGAAATGCTCCTAGATTTTATCATGCCGATAAAGTTACTAAAATTGAATTCCATTCCCCTTAGTATTAGAACGTAGCTGATTTAGTAATTAAGTAATTACTTTAAAAAGTATGAGACATAATTTTATTAATCAAAGTGAAAAACTAGATAAGGGATTTGAAATGAACATAATAAAATAGATTGTCTCTCCACAGGTAAACTAAATCTCAGTAGCTTACAAACTTACAATGTATCAGTAACTATGGCTTCATAGGGAAAAATCAAAGGTGCATAAATCATTTATGTGGGATCCTCTGAATATCAGCATTAGTTTTCTTACTGTAATAAACTAAGTCCTTTCTTTAAAATGACAGTGAAAGGGGCATTTCAACTCCACATTAAAGTTCATAGTAATAACATGATACCTTCAAATAGAGTCAATTTTGTCTGTTGCTCTACTTTGGGAAAACCCAGAAAATATAAATCTTAAGTTGTCTAGATGAAAGTTAAGAAATAAATTAGGTACCCAAGAACATGTCATAAGTTTGTAGTTTCACTCATACTAATTAGCCTTGTGCCTTGAATCTAGTAGGAGCACAATACATTATTTTTAAATGAATCAAGAGTTGGGTGAACAAGATCTTTCCTCAGGATTGGGCTATGTTAATGATCCAGACCATCACATATATTTCTATGTTTTCATTTCTGCCTACTCCATAGATATGGCCTCGTTTATTCTGTCAGATTCTAGGTCACAGAATAAGAAATTCGATTGTATGAGGTTGAATATAGATGACATTACTCATTAAATGAGGAATCTGGAGCGAGTTATATAACCTTACTTCTTAGTAACTATTTTTTTCTCCAAAATGGAAATAATATATCATATGGTTA
>NW_021915195.1:0-1192 GCF_006229205.1 Suricata suricatta | reverse complement strand
CCACTGCAACTTCTTTCCAGATCCTTTACTATTTCTCTAAGAGTCAGAAAATTAGAAAAACATTTGAATTATAAGATGAATAGTTTATGAGTTTAGTTAGCACAATTTAAGTCCAAATACTTATTAAGTGGTCCAGAAACAATGCTAACCACTGTGAATATAAAAATGGAGAAGATGCTAGCTTGGCCCCCAAGAAATCTAGTCTTGTAGGGGAGACACAGCTCACAAATTACTATCATACTAAACTCTACCTCCTTAACTTACAACAATAGGAGCAGTTATGACTATGAATGACGACTTTAATTTAGTACATTATCTTCCCACTCTTCCCCCTTAGAATTTATCTACATTTCTAAATACCATTCCTACTAAAAGGAAGCAGTGCTCCTTGGAGAAACAGTGGGTTCTGGGTGTGGGCTATGGGATTAACAAAAAGTCTGGGATATCTTGTGGTGCTTAAAAATCAAGGAGATGCTCAAAGACTAAGGGGACCATGTCACACAGATAATGGGGTGAACCTGAAGGAGCTCAATTTGACTTATTCAGAAAATTTCAACAAAAAATGACAACAATGAATTATAAAACACTGATTAAAACATGTATTGTTCTAAAAAAGAATAGAAGGACGGAAGGATAAAGCTCTTCTTTACAGAATAATAGAGCTAATAATGTAAAGGAAATGACAGAATTAGGAAGGGAAATTACCCCTAAAATCTAATAAATCTTATTTATTCACTAAAATGTGCTAAAAGCATTGATTAAAAGGTTGTTTGCTGGGAAGAAGATGCTCACTTGATCTCAAAGTTTCACTCCACAACTTATCCATTTCAAAAAGGAAGACAAAAGTGATCAAGCTCGCCACGCCTGCCTGGTGGGCCACCTGCCAACGCACCCCTTGTAACGGTCGTATGATGAGGTGCGTGGCATCACCCTTCTTCTTGAAACTGATGAATCAGGAGGAAGGATTAGACAAATTCAAGTGTGGGACACTAGACTGGACAACTTGCCTCTTAAAAGAAAATTCACTTTCATAAAAAGCAAAACTAACTTAAAAAAGAAAAAGGCATGGACATCTGGGATGATGGAATAGACATACTTTTCTCTTTTCTTTCTACTAAGTACAGCTAAAAATCCATAGATGTGACACAGAAAATAAATAGAAAAAAGTTCTGAAAGGTGGGAAGAAGAAGAC
>NW_021915194.1:0-1192 GCF_006229205.1 Suricata suricatta | reverse complement strand
GGAGGGTGGCAGCAAGGTTCCTTCTGGAAACTCAACAGGGGATCCTCCTGGAAAGCACTGGGGGAGGTGAACGAGCACAGTCACTGAGGCTCCCCTGGTTGTTGCCCAGATTAAAATCCAGGCCTTCTCCATGGTCAGAGTTTCTGGAGATTCACACATTCTCCCTCTTTCTGCTACACAGAGGGAGACACCCTTCCACGTGGAACTTGCCCTCATGCATGCAAATATCTCTGACAAAGGAAACTTGTCCTGGGTCTCAGAGTTTTTCCTTTGTTAGTTGAAAATAATCCTTATGACAAAGAGACATAATTTGAGGTGACAAACTGCTGCCCTTCAGTAAGAAGGCTTATTTTCCTAAGTCACTGCCAAATAGTTTTCCAAATAGAATGTCTTTTTGAAAAATTATTGGGCACCTAGGTGGCTCAGTCGGTTAAGCCTCCGACTTTGGCTCAGGTCAGATCTCACGTTCTTGGGTTCCAGCCCCGCGTCAGGCTCCGTGCTGACAGCTGGCTCAGAGCCTGGAGCCTGCTTCTGGTTCTGTGTCTCCTTCTCTCTCTGCCCCTCCCCCTCTGATGCTCTGTCTCTCTCTGTATCAAAAATAAATAAAACATTAAAAATATTTAAAATTATTATTTCTGTGAGAGAGAGAGAGTGAGAAAGAGAGAGAGTGCATGAGCAGGAGAGGGGCAGAAAGAGAGACACAGAAGCTCAAGAACGCTCCAGCTCTGAGCTGTCAGGCAGAGTCTCACAGGGGCTCCAACTCCTGAATGGCAAGAACATGACCTGAGACAAAGTCGGGGGCCCCCCGCAATGGAGCCACCCAGGCACCCCTTGAGGGAACTTTTTAAAACTCCCATCGACAATACATGAAAATTCTAACCTAAGTGCTCATTATTTTCACTGAAATTGGGTGTTACCCTGTCGTTTTAGGAGGTTCTTTTTGATGTTCTGTGTGTTCTCTCCTGTTTTGTGCTGTTTTCCTGTGATTCTAGAAAATACTGAATGGTTTCTCACAATAACATATGAAATCGTCTTTGTACAGGTTTTCATGGTGACTAAAATTGAAATCGCTTAAAATTACAAAGTAAAACAGAAATCAAAACGACTGCATTTAAATATCGCATTGGTTGATATAAACCTATGTAACCTTGTTTCTCTTTGAGGCAACCACCCCACTTATTTTTTTTTTTTT
>NW_021915193.1:0-1192 GCF_006229205.1 Suricata suricatta | reverse complement strand
AGGATAAAAATAAATCTTCTTACATATCATGTTCAGTTATTTATCTTTGACAAATTATTTTTTTAATCCCTCCACTCTTTTTGATCCAAACTGCCTCTAGAGTTTATCACAAAAGAAGTGAAGACACGACTGACTATTTTTACAATTGAGGAATTACTTTCATTGGTACACTTAAATTCTCAGTTTGGACCCTTTCTGCTAGGTTATATTTTGAATCATATCTTGATTACATGCTAAATTTAGATTATATCAAAGAAATTGGGAAATTATTCTGAAATATGTTGGTGTCACAGCTCTTCCCAGATTAGGCAATGCCACAGCCCGCTACCATCTGTATTAACAATACTGTCTTGATGATGACAGCTTTGTAGTTGAGGCTAAAGTTTGGGATTGTGATGCCTCCTGTTTTGGTTTTCTTCTTCAACATTACTTTGGCTATTCAGGGTCTTTTGTGGTTCCATACAAATTTGAGGATAGCTTGTTCTAGCTTTGAGAAGAATGCTGGTGCAATTTTGATGGGGATTGCATTGAATGTGTAGATTGTTTTGGGTAGTAAGTAATGACATTTTCACAATCTTTATTCTTCCAATCCATGAGCACAAAATGTTTTTCCATTTCTTGGTGTCTTCTTCAATTTCTTTCATAAGTTTTCTATAGTTTTCATCATATAGGTCTTTTACATCCTTGGTTAGGTTTACTCCTAGGTATTTTATAGTTTTTCATGCAATTGTGAATGGGATCAGTTTCTTGATTTCTCTTTCTGCTGCTTTGTTATTGGTATATAGGAATGCAACTGATTTCTGTAAGTTGATTTTGTACCCTGCAACTTTACTGAATTCGTTGATCAATTCCAGAAGGCTTCTGGTGGAGTCTACCGAGTTTTCCATGTAGAGTATCATGTCATCTGCAAAAAGTGAAAATTTGACTTCTTCTTTGCCAATTCTGATGCCTTTTATTTCCTTTTGTTGTCTGATTGCTGATGCTAGAACTTCTGGCACTATGCTAAACAACAGTGGTGATAGTGGACACCCCTGTTGTGTTCCTGATCTCAGGGGAAAAGCTCTCAGTTTTTCCCCATTGAGGATGATATTAGCTGTGGGCTTTTCATAAACTGCTTTTATGATGTTTAGGTAAGTTCCTTCTATTCCGACTTTCTCAAGGGTTTTTATTAAGAGAGGGTGCCGTATTATGT
>NW_021915192.1:0-1192 GCF_006229205.1 Suricata suricatta | reverse complement strand
ACAGGACAAAAACCCCACTACCTTCACACGGAGAAAGGGCCCCATGGGAAAGTGAATATTTGAGAGCACCATGGCCACCTCATCTCTGAATGACTTCTTCTGATTGTGTGCACAACATCCTAGGTTGTGGAAACACTGACTTAGAAATGAAGAGCAGTCAGAGGCTTTCCAGGGGTCTAGAACCATCTGTGTCACATCAATGAAATTGAGCAGGATCTGAGTAATGGAAAATGGGGTGTTTTCCTAATTATTTTTTGTCTCCAAATCTCCCCTGTTTATGTTATCCAAGAATCAGGGATTCTAAAATAATGGCACAACAAAACCATGATAAAGCTCTTGGACCAAGGCAAAGGGAAGTGATAAGGACCTACTTGTAAGGATAACTGAGTCTAAGAAAACTAGCTCCATACTGCTGATCATTCAGGCACAACTCTGTCCCTAGGACTTTATTCCACCCTTGGCTCTCCTTGTTCCCTTTCAACCATGTTCTCAAACAGAACTTACACACTGAGATTCTGGCTGACTCCCAAATTGAGTGTGTGCCCTTCAGGATAGAAATAGAAAATAAAGATCTTAACCATCCTGCCAGACATACCTTACTGCAGCCTGTACCAGCGTTTGGCCAAGGAAATGACTAGAAGGATGAAAGAGAAGACCCAGTATCTAGAACTCCTGGCCAAATATATTCAAGGAGGAATAAGCAATATTACTACATTTGAAGGAAGATATTTATTTGTTTGTTTTGAAGAAAAAGAACCTTAGGGTTTGTTGGAGTGTAGGAAGTGGACACAGAGATAACAGTAGTGCCTAATTACTAAGAGCAGTAACTCAAAACGGGGGTTGGGGGAGGGGGTATTAGGATGAAGAGGGGACTGGTGCTGGTCATGTTTATTATGTGCCGGGCATTGAACACATATGGACAAATGATGTGCAATGTCTGTTCTCAAGGCTCCTACTAGATCTTCAATGACACAATTCTGACAAATCACTTCTATTTTTCTCCATATATCATTTCACTCAGCAAAGTTATTGGATTTATAAAGGACTAAGGCCAGCTGTGAGCACTACAGGAAACTGTTTTCATCAGAAGAGACAAAGGGGTGTGTAAGAAACAGAACCCTCAATAGACAGGGATGTCCCCAGTGAGATGCTACTATGCAACCATTAAAATGACTCATTTTGGACATCAGGC
>NW_021915191.1:0-1192 GCF_006229205.1 Suricata suricatta | reverse complement strand
GCAGTACTCTTGATATTAGTTGTAGTGTCTTTACTCAAATGAAGCCCGGTAAGGCTCATGGGCTTTTTCCAGCATTTGGGTATTCACTGCTGTCTACAGTACCTGGTATATACTAATACACCTACTATCTATAATTATTAAACAAATTTTAGATACCTACAATAATGAGTAAAGAAGATAAAGAATGGTGAGAATATTTAATACATGGCTTAATTTTGCATGCACTTGAAAATTCCCAGGATTTCCAGTGTCTTCTTCCCACATGTTGAAGACCAAGGAAACCATATAAGGAGTGTGTGTTTGTGCCTGTCTGTTCTTGTCAAATCACAAGTAACTAACGAGTATCGATGGAGAGATGGCAAGATAAGAGAAGGATGGAATAAAAGAGATTATGTAACAACACAAATTGGGCAGACGGTTCACTTTGTGGATATTAGATGGGTCAGAAACCACCTGCAATAGCATATCATCGAACATCACAACAGGTATTTTCATAATAATGAACACATTCCCTTTCTTCCCTCTCTCTCTGTCTCTCCCTCTCCCAGTAGCTACTTTGAAAACCACATTATAAAACTATGATTCTCAGGAAAATAACCAAAAGCTTGAAATCGAATGGTGATTACTGCTTGAACCTCTCTTTGCCCACCAGCTCTGACTTAAGACTTGTTTTAGTTGCTCCTTTTGGGTTTCTATCCAGCTCTCATGAGAAGGAAAATGTGTGGTGTGCTTCCTACATGGGAAGAAAGAGGCTACTCAACAGAGATGAGCCACAGCGTTGCATAACTATCCCCAGAGACCACAGACCACATCCTTGGTGATCTTTATAAAATTGTTTTAGAGGGGTACTGTAATGCCATGATACAACAACTCTTTCAATAAATATCAATCATGGGTGTGCATTTACTTACTTTTAAAAAAATTTTTTAACATTTACTTATTACTGAGAAACAGAGAGAGAGACAGAGCATGAGCAGGGGAAGGAGAGAGAGAAAAGGAGAAACAGAATCCGAGGCAGGCTCCAGGCTCTGAGCTGTCAGCACAAAGCCCAGCATGGGGCTCGAACCCACAAGCTGTGAGTACATGACCTGAGCCGAATTAGGATGCCCAACCAACTGAGCCACCCAGGCGCCCCTCATTTACTCACTTTTAAACAAATATTTAGAGAGAACCTACTATTTGCCAAAGTCTC
>NW_021915190.1:0-1192 GCF_006229205.1 Suricata suricatta | reverse complement strand
ATGCTCACGACACAGGTGCACATGCAAGTGGGGGAGGGGCAGAGAGAGAAGGAGAGAGAGAGAATCCCAAGCAGGTTCTGTGCTGTCAGCACAGAGCACCACGTGGAGGTGGATCCCACAATGGTGAGAACATGACCCGAGCTGAAATCAAGAGCTGAACGCCTAAATGACTGAGCTACCTGGGAACTCCCCCCACCCTCATTTTTTTTTTCTTTTTAGTTAGCTCTTGTTAAGATGCTGTTAGGTCAAAAGTATGCTGTCAGCATGATAGGCTGACAGGCTATGACAAGATACCCACCAGAAATGATGGGGGGAAAAATCCTCCTATCTACGAGCCTTCCAAATACAGCTCATACTACACATACTGAGCAAGTGTCTTCTCAAACAATGAAATGTTGACCACATTTTTCTGACTTTGTACCAATTCTAATATAGGCAGTGCTCAAGGCATTAATAATGAGTACAGAAATAAGCAATGAAAACGTCACACCGTGGCATCCAATTTCTTCCTAAAAAGCACTTATTTATAAAAAATATAAACTTCCTCTATAAGTAAATTCGTGGATATTTGCTTTAACAAATTTGAACTTGTTTTGAGTAAGTAGTGGCTGCATGTGTGTATTTTAATCTCTGCCAAAGTCCAGCTCCAGCAAGTCCAGGATTCCCTGAAGGATGGATGGTGTCAGCAAGAGAGAGGGAAAGTCTCAAGTTTCTTTCTCATCAACGGGCAGGCATCTCTGCACTAACTGAGACTCAGCTTTATTTATGTTTAAGTGTATGTGGAACAGCCCAGAGGTGGCATTTGCTGTAGACAATGAATTCTGTTGACAAATTTTTTGACATGTAAAAAATTCCCAGAACGTACATTTATAGAAGACTCATACATACCCTTTATCGAGCCTTGATTACTTATTTTAAAGAAACAGGGAACAAGGCACAAAATGAGCACGGACACTCCAGCCACCATGTCAACATTTGTCAGGAGTGAAATTGGCCCCTGAGAGCTAAGGAGATTCTGTCACCCTTGCAGAAAGGAGGTTGCAATCTGTGAAGGAGAGAGAAAGGGAGAGGACGCATTGATTGCCTGGATCTGTTCATGAAGGGTTCGGACATCAATGCTAAAAGTAGAATGGTTCCAAATACCAGGTAGATGATTTTGGATATTCTCCCAAGTGTGGATGGTACCGTTATG
>NW_021915189.1:0-2356 GCF_006229205.1 Suricata suricatta | reverse complement strand
GGACTCCTAAATGGTGAAATCATGACCTGAGCCGAAGTTGGATACAACCGACTGAGCCACTTGATACCCCTAAATGTTCGATTTCTTCATCTGAGTCATGGATACATACATATTTATATTATCTGTTAAACTGTCCATGTAAATATTATGTATTCATATGCATGATCCATTTCACAGTATTTTTAAGTAAATAAAAAAATAACAAACATAATTATACTATTCTTTTAGTGTTACTGATTGAATGCTAGATTAACAGAAAAGTCTTAGTGTTGATTTGGATCGTTTTTGTAAGATGCAAGTGGCTGGAATATATTTTTCACCTAGTAAAAACCCAATGGAAAAGTGTAACAGAGAGCTGAAAGATGTGGAAGACAGAGAAAGGGTAACATTTCCTAGGAGAGTAGGATGAGATGCCCTGGACAGAACATTAGAGATTGGTCAGAGCGAAGGCTGCATGTGAAATAGAAGCTAGTCGGGCAAAAAATGAAAAGTGCAAACTGAGAGACTCCCTCTGTCATTTGCTAAAAGTGTCAGGTTTCTAGACTGCATTCCATTAGACTGTGAATTATTTAAATCCACCTGGAGCCAGGTTCTGGAATGGAATGCCTCATATTAATTGTTTAATGTAGCAATGTAACTTATGATGTTAAATAAATAAACTCACCTGAAGTTGGCCTGCCATCCCTCACACCCGTCTCCTATCCCTGTGCCTTAACACACACGGATATGGATTGCTATTTAAGTAGGAATCTTTGCTTTTACAAAGATATAGGCATATGTTTTCTAATAGACTCTTGATAGTGTCATTAAATTTAGAGATCATCAAACACATTGAGACAATGTTTCCTTTTATGTAATATTCTTCCTGAAAGTTAGACATATTTAGCAACTACATTATCCATTTTATTGAAGCTAACAGGTTACAGGAGTATCATTAAAAAAAAAAGTCTCTAGTGAGATCATTAGCAAGTTAGCAGTTATAATTCATGGATAAGTGTTCATTCTGCCTACTACAGATAAAAATAGAAATTGTGCTCATTGTGGTTAGAACTCATGCTAAATACATATAAATTGTAAAATATGTAGTATTTTTTAAAGTTTATTCATTTTGAGAGAGAGAGAGAGAAAGAGAGAGAGAGAAACATGATCGGGGAGGGGCAGAGGGAGAGAATCCCAAGCCGACTCGGTGCTGTCAGCACAGCCCATAGGCTCCAGCCCTGTGTTGGACTCTGTGCTGACAGCTCAGAGCCTGGAGCCAGCTTTTAGTTCTGTGTCCTCTCTCTGCCCCTCCCCCACTCATGCTCTGTGTGTGTCTCTCTCTCAAAAATAAATATATATTTAAACAATTTTAAGAGCTTAATACATGCATTACTAAAAATATTAAATGCTTAACAAGAAATGTCATAAGACTTGTACTGGTCTTCTTTAAACATTTTTTGATCAGTATTAAGTATCTTCTAAAGAAGATAAAAATCGGGGAGCCTGGGTGACTCTGTTGTTAAGCCTCGGACTTCGGCTCAGGTCATCATCTTACGGTTTGTGAGTTTGAACCCCATGTCTGTGCTGACAGCTCAGAGACAGAGCCCGCTTCTGATTCTGTGTCTCCTCTCACTCTGCCCCTCCCTGGCTCACACTCTGTCTCTCTCAAAAATAAATCAACATTAGAAATTTTAAAGAAAAGAAGAAGATAAAAATAAAAGGAATGATAAAGCATGTCATCGTTCAGAATACTCAATAGTCTAAAATGTCAAGTGTCTCTCAAATTTAGATTAAGTATAAGTTTAATTAAAATCACGATCTTGTTCTAGAACTGCAAAGAACAGGCAAAATCAGAAAGCAACTTGGTAAGCTTTGAAGAATGGTAAAGTGGTACGTGTGTCCTATTACACATCAAAAATTATTAATAAAACTATAGTAATAAAAGAGTAGTAATAGTACAGAGATAGACAAACATGCGCAATGAAAAATGATAGGGAACCCCAAAATTCCTCATTTATGTGAGCTCTTGATTTAAGACAGAAGTGATACTGCATAGCCATGGAGAAAGGACGGACTTCACAGTCACTGTTTGGGCACAAATAGGGCATTTGTGTGAAAAATGAAACTGGATTCTTTTACCTTCCACGACACCAAAATGTGACCATTTAAAATAATTTTAAAATATTGTTGTATTGTTTATTTATTTTTGAGAGAGAGACACATACACACACAAATACAGAGTGTGTGCAGGGGAGGGTCAGAGAGACACGGGGACACAGAATCCAAAGCAGGCTCCAGGCTCTGAGCTGTCAGCACAGAGCCCTATGAGGGGCTCAAACCTACAAACTGTGAGATCATGACCTGAGCTGAAGTCGGC
>NW_021915188.1:0-1193 GCF_006229205.1 Suricata suricatta | reverse complement strand
CCTGCATGCCCTACTCCACACCCCACTTACCTTCTTTCTTTTCTCCTCATCCATTTTTATAATGCCATGCTATGCTATCCCCTTCACTTCTATTCACTCTTTCTCCCCTGCCTTCTCATAGATTCTGCCCTTAGTTCAAGACTCATTTCCAGTTTTTTCATCAAGTTTTCCCAACTCCCATTGCATTTTGTTTCCTCCAAATCTCCCAGCACTTGTCCACATAAAAAATGGGGCAATTCTGTACAGTTTTTATCTTCCCTGATGCACATGACATTCCATCTTTAGCAATTCATCATTTGGTGTTAAGTACCAATCTTGCTTTACAGGCTTGTTTTAAAATACAGAAAACAAAGTGAAAAAAGATCAAAGGATAGTAGATCACATGTGAAAGAAGACTTATTAAAAAAGGTATAGGAGTTTGAAGCTGTTTACTGATATGTTCAGCTTTTAGTAATTCAACCAACTGTGCATTTATGCATGATTTCCTTTTTATAAATTTGACAAAAAGTTAAAAGTAAAGGGATTAGGAAAAAATTATGTAAAAAACAAAATCACTGAAGAAAAAGTTGTCTACTTCCAGTATTTTCTAGACTCAGTCCTGGGGGTAAAATGTAGGAAAATAAAAGTCCATTAGCAGCAGAAGGAATACTTGGAATAGAGTACAAAAACTCTACCAGTGTCTACCAGGAACTGAACTGGGGAGCAGAGACCTTGCCTCTGAATAGCAGGCACTGATTACCACCTGGACCTATCCTTATTGTAGGGAAGCATAATTCCTTCAGGCTCCATCTCAGCTTAAAGGTGATGTCCCTTAAATCCATCCACTTTCCTTTGCTCTGGCTGTTTCTATGCGTGCCAAAGCCATCTGTTACTACAAATTGGGTTTCCCACATATATTGATGTCAAAAGAACGGCATGCTGAGAAGACACTTAGTACCTGTTATAGATTGCACTAAATGGATCTTCCTTTATAAATAAGCTGGATTCTGGTTACCAAATCCATCTCGTCAGAGTCTGATTACTGTGAATCAATTCATCAACATGTGAACAACTTAAGAGTGCTGTTAACTAAGGGGGAAAAAATCCCTAGAACAGAGAGACAGAGAACAACACAGCAATACAGAAATCATTTAGTTATTTGTCTATGTCAAGTTCTCTTAGCAATAATAAATGGAAATTAGACACCAGGTATC